>NC_143556.1:109292500-109592500 GCF_054136105.1 Typopeltis vanoorti | reverse complement strand
GAGTACATAGGATATGGTACTACACCGGGGCAAAAATCAATCACTCAGAAAACGTAGTTAATTGTGTAAAATTCTGCGCAAAAATATTTACTGTATATATATATATATATATACGAAACGTATTTTGTGATTATGATTATGATTAGTATATGATTATTTTATGTTTTTATGATTATTTGGAGGATCATCGAATCAGTATAGAGACTCATCATTATTCGATGTTATTCGCTTTATACGGCCTGCATTATTACTATATTTATGACAATCCCACTGAAGAAAAATTGTAACCTTATAGAATAATTCTGCTGTAGGTGGGCTAAGGGTGGCATAATCTGGATTCAAATAGCAGGGGATAGTTTTGGGGTTTTACATTGGATCATGAAAATAATAATATACCACCTATAAGTGGTAGGTATTTACGCCAGTTGCAAATGCATTCCCAAGATCAGCCAGCGAACATTAGCTGTCGAAATACGATGAACTTGCATCAGCACTATGCCCCAACCCACGCAGGGGATTCGCAGTTCGGCAGTGAATATCATTAGATGATAGATGTTATAAACAAAACGTACGTGGCTATTTACGCCACCTGACTTGTTTTCAATGGGATATTTCTCCTTGGACATCAGGTGAATATACCGCCACAGATTACACAGCTAATGACAGTGTCCAGTTTTTAAAATCATCACTGCTGCGATTATCCATATAATAATTCGTAATAAATTACTCATGATATACAGGAGATGACTAAAACTCCCATACTTTGAAAGTTGCGAGAGACTCATATTCAAATATTTACTATACGTTTGCTATGAATAATGTCTTGTTTTGCATAAGGAAGTAACTTTTTTTGAGATGCATATGTCACGACTGATGTTCGCTTGAATTTCTTTAAGGATTTTTATACTTTTAGATTACACCAGAGGAGCTAATTTTTATTTATATATGTTAATTCAGTTACAGATATATTATATCTGTAACTGAATGTGTTCAGTTCTTCTGTTTTTCAACAGGAGAAACCCGGGTTTCTGGAAAGGAAAAAAAACTTCCCAATTCCTCTGGATCTATCCAGAACTTCCCATTTACTTGAAAAGTACTTTAAATTGTACAAGTTCATAGCATTCACGATACATTTTTAATCAAAGTCTTTCAAAGAAAATGTCACTCTCGTTCTTTCCATTTTACTACTAAGGCGAGAGATGTTTTATCAGCTTATTAATTTATATGTAGCCAAATGGAAAAATCACTACAGAAATAAAGATAATGAATAATTCTTTACTTTAAAAAATGTTCATTATCAGAAAATCTTGAAGAAATATGAAAGATAATCAGAAATTCTAAAGACTCATCGAATATGTAAAAATCAAAGTGACGTGCAGATTAATTTTAATCTGAGAAAATCTACTAAATATTCATTTTTTAACTATAATTTATTTTTATTCGAAAAGGAGCAAGTGGGGAGATATGATACAGGGATTGAAACCAGTCTACAATTCCTCAAAGTAATAATATATTCGTCTTAAATTGACGAGTAATTTAACCTGCAGAGCAAAAACGGTATGGACCGTATTTTGCCAGAAGGTTGTAGTTTGTCCACTTAGCAGTATATAATGTGATAAATTTTGGTGACACGGATGATTTAAATTTCTTAATGAGCTGCCTATTCCCATGAAAATTGCTTAATAAATGTACCGTACCCATTTCTTAGCAATCTTTTATGCTAATATGAAAAAGGAGCTTTTTGAAAGATAATATTTATATAGAAATTCGAAGTTTTCGGAAATTAAGTACCCCAGTGGAAATCTATAATTTCCATTTCGTATGTAGTTGCGAGAGACATCAAGAAATGCATTATTGTAGAAATCTGCTGTTGCTATGGTGAGCAATTTTGCTGATGGTTATACGAATCTTTTCCATTAGACTAAACTAATAATAGGTTTGCACTGGTGTTTTTCATGCTTCAACCCCGTTTTCTAGGAAGCTTAATGGTAATGAATGAAATCACCATTACGCTGTGGAAATTTGAAAATAAATTCTGGTTTCGAATTTCAAATGTAATGAAGTAAAGAGAGGCACTTGGAAAGAAAGATTCATTCAACTACCCATCAAAATTATATCTTTGGTCTGAATGAAAAAAAGAAGAAAAGATATCGCCTATAATTTGTTACAAGGAATAATTACTTAGCGTGTATAATAAATATTGCGCGGTGAGAAGCATTATCGAGTAGCATTAAAAATAAATAATCCGAAGACACGCCAAAAGGGATTTGTAGATTTATTTTGCTTGGTACGAACACGAAAGTGCTAACTGGAATTGATTTCATTTTAAGATAAGCGATAATTTAAACACATTGATTTTCGTTGCAGCACCGCATACTTTAATATCGAAGACAAACGTTTCATGGTAAATACGACCAGCAACTTCGTTTTTTAAACTATACAATAGGAATTTTATTGAGAATATGCATAATTAAAAGTGAATAAAAGTAAATGCTAAATGCATCTAACAGTGACGTATAATTATTCAAAAAGATGTTCTAAAACTTTTAAGAATGAGAAAATAAAATCGGAATTAGTGCAATGTTTGTAGTCCTTTTAAGGTGATGATATGAACTTAAAAATGCCAGCATTGACATCATATAATGCCACATGACTACTAGATGAATGTATTAAAATTGCAATACAACAATTTCATTTAGTCAATAGTGCTTCTAATATTTTTTCGAAGGCACATTTTGCTTAATTTTAGATTGATTTCTTAAGCTGTTCGTTTATTCGTCTTTTCTAGTATTACGCGGTGACCACCCTATGTATCAGGTCAGAGTATTATGTCTGTAAATGGTGTTCTCATACCGGTCTGCTTGTGTGTTTAACTCTTTCCGAGCTCGGCTAATTCAGCCGGGCTTCAGCATGTTGTTTTGAAAGCTTACCAATTGAGATATATTCATTTCTTCCTACCGACTGTTAAAGTGTTTTGAAAGAGAAATGAAATCTGTCAAAGCTTCTCATTATGGATTTCCTATTTTGTTCGGGGGGTGGGAATTATGTGATACATTCTCAAGTTTCTATACAATAATCTGTGGGACTGCATATCAAGTGAAATTCTCTGTTGGTAAGAATTTACAAATTTGGAAATTTACAAATGTAAAAAAAGAAGAAAAATAACTTGTAAATTTACAAATTTACAATTGTACGAGGGACGTCCAGAAAGTAAGTTCCATTTTTAAATATTTTCACTGCAGCGCTGCGAGCTGAGTTTGTTGATTCGTTAGCAAGGCGTTGGTACCGTGTTCAGACATTCTCGCAGTGCATACACTTCTTGGTGTGTGTTTATAATGTCTAAGAAAATCGAATCGCCCGCCGCATGTAAAATCGAATCAAACCCTTAAGCCAAACCCTTATATGAAACTGCGTCGTGCGATCCACAATAAACGACGTGTCATGCTTACTAGGGGCGTTTGTTTTGATTCATGATAACCCCCGCCCACACACGGCCGGCGTACCACAACAACTTCTCGTCACCTTCGACTGGGAACAATTCCATCACCACCCCCATATAGTCCTGACCTCGCGCCAAGCGACTTTCACCTGTTCACACACCTGAAATCTTTCATTAGTGGCAGACGGTTTCAAGACGACGACGAGGTCAAAGAAGCAGTCAATACGTGATTTGCGTCACAGGAGGTGAAGGTATTCAACTCTTGGTGCCCCGTTATGATAAGTGCTTGAAATGGCGGAAATATATTATGTAGAAAAGTAGTGAAAGATTTCTACTTTAATTTCCAATAAAGATTTTTTTTTTGTAAGTATATTTTTGTTTCTCTTACAGCCCATCGGAACTTACTTTCTGAACGTCCCTCGTAAATTTCGATTCTATTAACCTTAAATCGTAAGAATAGCAACGGACAGGAAAATTAGAATAACATTCACATACAAGCTGCCCCATGACTTTACCACAATAAGATCTCACTCTTGGAGTTCTTTGTAGTCAGAAATGTCTTGTGAACATGTTCCCATCCCCTAATTCTCAACGGTTCACTATATGTGTTTGAAATGTGATTTGAGTTGAATTAAATGTCATTAATTATTACTTATTTTTCTAGCATTGAAAACAGTTGCTGCAATAAGGAGACGACAGACATGTACTCCATATTGATGCACGCATATCCTAGGCAAACATGCAACACGACATTAATCGGGCCACCAAATGGCTAACGAAAAATGGTATACACATAAGTTCTGAAAAAAAAAATAATAATGGTATTCACAGACCCAACACATAAAAGCTAAGTGACTCACTATCCGACATCTACTCTCCTATACTCGAGACACCAACTCCGCTAAAACCACAACCGTCCCACAGGCCAATACAACACGATACATCGAATTTCACTTCGATGCTGATCTAAATTGAAATACCCGTATTACCTATTTGCCCAACAGACTCCAGATAATAGCAAGCAAACTATACTGTTTAAAAGACATTGCTTCAACATACATAAAACACTCATCTATAAAGCATTATGCGAAAAACATCCTAATATGCGTATCAACATATGCACAGAACTACAAACTAAACAAATTACAATGTAACATGAAATGGTAAAATTGATTTTCAGGGAATTTTAAAGGGAACAAAGGCCGTAATGTTTTAGGGCGCATCGTGGCCCGTTAAGATACCACGGGCCGAAATAAAAGAACACAAAATATTTAAGAGATTAATATTTTCATGTAAAAACACTATTTCACTCATAACCATAGAATAGCCAGAAGTGCATATCATATAAGAAGGCTGCAATCAACAAACTTGTGGGAATGGAAAAGCCACCCGCAGCGTTTATGTATCCAACATGATAAACAAACTGGCATTCGAAACGAGAAGCCTTGGGACTTAAAGAGAGCTGAAAGCACATTATAACGACACCGAAAATTAAAAGGAAATTACTCATAATAGGCATAAAGAAATTCTCTCAAGTACCAAGAGAAAGGCACAATTCGGTTTTGAGTCCGTCTTTTATTTATTTCTGAATGATCAATCTGAAATATTACTATTATTATTACTATTATTACGGGCAACTCCAGGGAGTCATTAGACTCATCGAGGGAGGCCCCAAATCATATTCATCACAACTATTTGACATTCATACAGTATCTATCATACCTCGCCTTAAACTCATTCACTGTCACAGCATCCACCACAGACTCAGGGAGCGCATTCCACTCATTCACTACTCTAAAAGTAAAGAACCCAGCTCTAACACCTTTACTAACCACACTTTTGCCCAGTTTCCATGGATGTCCCCTAGTCCTCCCACAACCAGCCCTGTTCTCAAAAATATCTTCTGAATTAATTTTATAGAAACCCTTCAGTAATTTGAATGTCTCAATCATATCTCCCCTTCTCCGCCTATCAACCAATTTTTGCAACCCACAAATCCTCAACCTGTTCTCATACGGTTCATTCCACAGACCTGCTATCATCTTGGTCACTCGCCTCTGGATCCTCTCCACCTCCTCCCCATCAAGAAGAAACCTAGGTGACTAGGTGACTTGAGAGAAATATAAATGCAATTAAATAGAAACACTTGATGTGCATACTAAATCACCAAGAAACCACCGCTATCCAAACCATCGTCAGATAATCTTAAACACATGTTCCAAGGATGTCAGTAGAATGAAGCGGAACAAAAGTAAAAAGAAAACAGCGCAATACAACAGTGGAAAAACATAAAGATATAGATATATACATAAATTTATTAAAAATATACTTAGCGGTTTTGTACAGAAACTTAGTAGTGTAATGTAGTGAACAGAATTATTATTAGTATTATATATATATAAAATTTCTTGGTATCTTTAACATATATATATATATATATATAATATTGCAACCATTTTTATTTTTGGATATTATAAAATCCTTATCCTGTTAACGGCTTGGGGTCCGATGATTAAGAAACCCCAAGCCGTTCACAGGTTAAGGTGAACGGCTTGGGTATATCCTATGTCCGTAGTGTTGAGTTCTCAAAGCCGGTTTGCCTGCTTTGCAGGATGAAAAACCCCAGGATAGACTGGGGGGAAAAAATACTGACCACGCCCAAATATAATATATAATATATATAATATATAATATATATAATATATATAATATGTAATATATATGTAATATATAATATATATAATATATATAATATGTAATATATAATATATATTTAATATATAATATATAATATATATAATATATATAATATGTAATATATGTAATATATAATATATATAATATATAATATATATAATATATAATATATAATATATATATAATATATAATATATGTAATATATGTAATATATAATATATATAATATATAATATATATAATATATAATATATAATATATATATAATATATAATATATGTATATATTATATATCATATATATAAAATATATGATATATATTTGGTTTGTCTTTTTAATTTAATAATAATGTCAAAATATTCAGCGATAATTAACAATAAGTTAAATTTAACCATTCTTAGCGATTGAGATTTATTCACGCGTCAACTGGTATTAATTTATCTGCAAAATTGTTTTATTGATATAATAAGAACAAATTCTCCATCTTATCTTTTTGAAAGTTGTTGTGGTTTATCTTATTGAGCTTCTACGCTTCCAAGTTGTTGTTGTTGTTGTTTTTAAACCGAAATAAACTTTGCGTTAGTGGTACATTCTAAATCATCTGAGTGTATGTGCGTTCTTTATTTATTTATTTAAATTGCTGGCATTAACGTATATAATTCTTTCCTTAATTTCATAAAAGGACCTGCAACCGATTAATAAATTGTTTAGAGATGAAGCAGGAAATATCTCCAAAACATTCCCGAAAGAAAAGTACAGAAGTCAACGTAATAATTGCAGTCTGCTAACGATTTTTCTTTTGCATTGCAAAACTGCTAAGAGTTACTTTGTTACATTATTATTCTGTTGATTACCGACATTGTTTATTCTTTATTGCAGTACATTAATTTTTAAACCAAGTCTTTTGCCTTCGTTAACGTAGTATATACCAAATATATTGTGACATGCATAAAATTCAAACTATAGTTTTATAAAAACAGCTAATTTGTAATATTATAACTAATTTTCCTGATCATTTCCGTTGTAAGTGAAAGTTACGTATAGATTAAATGAATGAAAATGTTAGACTCCGAAGCAGTTTTCTCATTGAATAAAAAGCTATCAAGTCTAGAGGCCGGATACGAAATATTTCCCAAAATCTGCTGATCTCGATGAAAAGTCAAGTCTAAATGGACTTTTCGTTGCAGCTCTTGTCATTTATGAAGTTAAGATACGGGCAGTTCGCTTGGTATTAATGAAGTTCACAGCAGTGAACCTGATGATAGAGATTAACCCAGCCTTTTTAATCATGACGTACGTTTTCTCAAGTGTTCCTTGTCTTACTACGCTATTTATGGAAATCAGTCATTATTAATTATTTAAAACAAATTTTTGAACGTTACTCTCACTTGCTAGTGCAAGTGCTCATAAAAGGATATTGTCATCTGTTTGTAACTATAGAACAGCATGCGTTTCAAGACTTTTATTACGTTTTATTTTCATGACTCTTCATGACCAGCAAAAAAATATTTTTTTGCTGATCATGAAGAGGTTATATACACAGACCTTAAAAATAAAAAGGAAATTCTGACTAAATATATGACTGTGCGTTCTGGATTTCACGCTTTGTATCAGGGTAGCAATTTCTTCTGCAGCTGTTAACTGGATCTCATTACGGACGGCTTCCTCTCCCCACCAACGCAAGAGCTCTTTCCTTATATATAATTTACCTACTGTCACTGACCATAAATCCTGTCCATAGTTATAATAGAAGAAAAAGGTGATGATGATAATAACACTTAGGAAAAACACTATGTCATTCTTTGCAGTTCCATAAGGATGCTGAAAATTGAGAAGAAAGAAAGAATTAGGTTAATTTTATATAGAGCGTTGTATATTGCTGGTTGAAATGGTGAACTCTTCGATGTGCTCCGCATATTTTGTGAGTTAATAGTATTGCGCAGTGTTTGGAGAAATCCGATCTAACGATCGAAGAATCTCTACAAGGAACTTTCAAATGAAAATGAAATTTTC
Source organism: Typopeltis vanoorti (assembly GCF_054136105.1). NCBI lineage: Eukaryota > Metazoa > Arthropoda > Arachnida > Uropygi > Thelyphonidae > Typopeltis > Typopeltis vanoorti. The sequence goes on along the minus strand of NC_143556.1, from coordinate 109,584,351 downwards.
CTGTTGAAAAACATTGTTTTTCAACAGGAAAGACATTCACAATTGGAATTACACTCGAAACAACTAAGGCTATGAGACCCAGTGTTTTATTATGTTGTTAACTGCATATGTTCTTCTGCAGTTTTGATTCTTTTGGGGAAAGAAAAATCCGAGTGTCAGGATTTCTGCAAAGGAAGAATTCTACAACTTTCTATGAGACCAATTAACTCATCGTTATCTGAAAAGTTCTTGTAAAGATTCTTCGCATCCTCGTCGGAATTCGAACCTCTTTTTACCCAAAGGAAATCTTCGTTACCGACAGAGATACTCAGGCTCGTGTGATGTAAATTATGTGTTAATAATGAGTCAAGAAAAATTGGATATATATATATATATATTTCGTTTTTTGCTTTGCACAATATAACATTTGTGACAAAAGCTGGATAGAACCAACTTTCATAACGTGGGATGAATCGTACTGCTCTTTTTTATTTAAAAATGGCTTCGACATGATACTAAGACCTAAAACGCCTATGATTTCATCACAGCTCTAAAATGTCTTTGATGGACGTAAAGAAAACAAGCCACATGTGGGTGGAATGTTTGTGTCTAAAATTTTGCGTCAATGATTAAACTTCTCTGACACATAGTGCATATGCAAATTTATCGGATGTAAAAAAAAAAAAACTCAGGACGAAGTACGAACGCTGTTACACATTTTGTGACATATTCAGAACTTCGGAAACAGATTATTTGATTCTTGCATGACGAACGAGGCATAAATAAAACTGGATAAAGTAAACAGCGTTTCAGAAAGTAGCGATGTGGGATGCCTTTGGGCGAAAATATCTGTATATTATATTGAGCATCAATGAAGCATATTCAGGTGCATATTCATATTTAGTACATTTTTCTGAATATGAATATGAATATATTAACTAATTTTTCTGTTAGACTTCTAAACAATGGTTTTTTCCCTTGCAATCTTTCCAGAACTTGTATACAGGGATTTGTGTGTGTGTGTGTGTGTGTGTGTGTGTGTGTGTGTGTGTGTGTGTGTGTGTGTGTGTGTGTGTGTGTGTGTGTGTGTGTGTGTGTGTGTGTGTGTGTGTGTGTGTGTGTGTGTGTGTGTGTGACTACTTATGACTTAGCCAAGTCAGCCTTTCTTCAAATTCTAATATTCAGTCAAAAATTAAAAGCATAAAATTCATACTAATAACTGTGTTTTCAGTTATTTGGTACAGTGAAACTGTCATTCGTTAATATCTATTAAGATTTCTCATATTTTGTTAGAGGAACCGTTTGTTTTAGGAAAGGTAAGGGCACAAGAGATCAGATCCTTTGTCTTAGACAGATTATACAAAAAAATTAAGAATTTAGACTCCCTATGCTAATGTGTTTCTTAGACTACACTACTCTAAAACTTTTGAGTGTGTTCAGCATATGAAACTGTGGGAAGTGATGGAAAGAATGGGTTTTCTTTAACACACTATCAGATTGATAGCAAACTTGTAAAGGGAGCAAGAAGTCACGGTAAGAACAGGCGCTGAATTGACTTATTGGCTTCAGGTTGGAAAAGGAGTTAGGCAAGGATGTTTACTTTCTCCTCACTTGTTTAGTATATATGCGTAGGATATCATGCGTGAAGCATTGGATAAGCTCAAGACAGGAATTAGGATAGGCAGTATATCATTCAGTAATCTGAGGTATGCTGATGATACCGTACTCCTCTGTAATGACAAGGAAGAATATGGGCAAATTCTTGATAAAGTCAACAAGATCAGAAAAACAGAGGACTTCAACTCAACCCTAGCAAGACAAAGATTATGGTTCTCAAAGGAAATACAAACAAGGAAGATCTTGAGAAACAAATGTACCTTAATGGAGAAAGAATTGAGGAAGTCAGCAAGTTCGAGTACCTGGGATAGATTATTAATGTGAACAATTGCTGTTCAGAAGACGTCAGAAAAAGATCAGGAATCGCTAAAATAACAGTCAAAGACTTGTCTAGAATGTGGAAGGATGGATCTATCTCCATGGGAACAAAGTTGAGGATTTTGGATGCAGATGTTTTTTCAACAGCGACTTATGGATGTGAGACTTGGAACTTAAAACAGTCAGATAAGAAAAGGACAGCCGCTTTTGAGATATGGTGTTACAGAAGGCTGTTGAGGACATATACTGAAAGACATACAAATGAATGGGTGTTTGAAAAGATCAGTAGAACTTTAATGCTCCTTAAGGATATTGAGAGAAGAAAGTTAAAATATTTTTGCGATGAATTTTGAAGGACGAGTCTTTATTAACAACAACGATCATTGTTGATTGGCATGGCCAAAATACCCATCGGAAATGTGTCCTGTGAAGCGACAAATAATGCTACACGCTCTTCCAGTATGATGAACTTGTTTAGATATGTTACGGAATGATTTTTATCTGAGTGTGCTGTCCGAACAATAGTTTAGAGAGATATGACATGGGATTGTTTCTCGTGATACAGATTAGGTCTAGGAAACGGTTCAGTGGACCGGATTATTGGCACTGCATCATGATTGAAATAAGGTCTTAGATAATATTTCGAACTACTGTACATAACTTGTATTGTGGCAAATTACAATAGCGCTTTATGAAACAATAACACTTCATATAAAGGCACTGATTTTATAAATGTGGTTTAAAGCAAATATTACTTAAATTTGCTTTAATTTCAGTGGTATTTAAAACTACTGATGCGACATCTGTAAGCGAACTGGAATGTAGAAATAATGCTTTAAAAGAGGAGTAGAGCACAATATTTCCCATATTTTACTAGAAATTAGTAGACCGCCTTCTCCAATAAACTATAGCAATTATTAGGACCAAAGGCGTGACAACACATTATTAACTTCTAACAATAAAGACATGCTTTGATTATATCTATGCGTGCCTTGAATTGTGATAGAATGTTACTGTATGTAAGCTCCATTCCATCTCCTTTGAAATGACGATTTTGGTTTTTATATTTCTAAACATACTATATACAGTATTACTCTGTTACGAACAAAGGTCAAAATACATCATTATACTTTGTCTTTCAAAATACATTATTATGCTTTTTACTTTAGGTCAACGCAAATTTTCATCGGTCTCCTGTATTTATAGAATCAATACTCATCAAAGGTTTATAGAGCCTCTTTATCCAACGTGAAACGTGAATAGTGTACATAATGAATTTGTTCCTTCGTTTTTTACTCCGCCTTTTCATTCATATTGCAATGCTCCTAATGAAATTTTAATGTTCGATGTGCTGGTAAACATTATAATTTAATGTTTTCCTCTTCTGACCGAGTAATTTATAATTGATATTATTACGCGTACCCAGACAACGATTATTTTTAAATATCTGAAAATAGATTGCAATGCAACATACACTATTACTTTGTATGAAAATAAATAAATTTCCTTTAGCAAAATATTTAAAAAAATTCTTAACGAGCAAGGAGTAGCATGGGAATTTCCCAGAAATTATACTTAATTCTTAACGAGATTTCTTATATAGAAAACTGTTCAGAAACACATAAATTTCTTCGTAAAATATTTTTGCATTTCAGAGACAAAAAAGATCTTCGGCAAGCAGTTTAATAGTCGTCCTGTTTCCACATGCAGTGTAGACTGAACCTAGAAGTTGTGATATTACACTAGAACTGGATTTGTTTGAAATTTTAAAAAAAAAAAGCCATTACTAGGTCAGCGTATATCTGTTTATTGTATGTGCTCCATCTCGTTTGTCTGTTTTAAGAGTAAACGAGTTTCCTAGAGGGAACAACCACTTTCGTTTGATCGGAAATAACATATCTTCTGTTGAAGAGCATTCTTGAAATTACCATTATTACCATAATGGTAATTACAATAATTACCATTCATGAAATTATTCCTGAATGGTAATCTTTTTATGAAGTTAAAACTAATAACACGTTTTCATAGATTTTTTTTACGTTTAGTTTTTAAGTGATATGCAATAATTACAATTACTGTTTTTATAAATGATTGTATACTTTAGAAAAGATATCTTTATGACTAATATCAACAATGAAATAAATATCAGCCGCTTTTGCACGAAGACAACATTTAATGATGTTTCTATTAATTGCATTATTACACATAAATCACTGAAAGGAATGATAGTTGTTATAAAGTTAGCTTACTTGGCGGTGAATATTGAATTTTAAATTTTCTGCATGTAAGACTGAGGTTCAATTATTTTTTTCCGAAGAATTTATCAAAAGCAACTAAAATTGTACTGATTTTAACCAGCAGCTTTTATTAGCCGAACCCATTATTTCCTTTTGGAGATTCCGATTCCAGCTAAATTTTGCTCAGAAAAAGGAAGCATAGAAGAAAACGTTTAGGTGGGCTTCTCATAACTTTGTAATAAGCTATGAAGGACATCAGATATTATTATTATGATGAAGGATGCAATTTTCATAATATAGTTTACTTTTGGCTGCTTGGACATGAAGAAATGCCTGGAAGTGAAAAATGCCGAAAAGCTTACAAAACTTAAAATTAGAAACTAGGAATAAGCTAATATATGGTTTTACAAATAATTTAATTAATACAGAGATGGTGATTTATTTTATTTTATTTTATTTTATTTTTTAATGTTTTTTATATTTTTGGTAAGGGAATCTTTGAATAGTTTCTATGGGCAGCTCATATGTAAAGGGTTGCAATTATCACTTCAGTGCCCAGACTTTTCAATCGCTGGCCACGTGATTTTTTTCACACATTACAGGATACATGCTTCTAGTGACTACTAATATATGTTATAAGAGTGAGGCGAAGGCTTATTTTTTCTAACGTTAGACTTATAATAATGGAGAAAGCCTTATTCGATCAACAGCCTATTCTAATTCTGCAGCGATATCAATGTTTGTGAAAGACATCAGGTGGTAAAAATGTAATTAAAAATCTTTAGCCACCTAAGGTACTAATTTACTATAAGTTTACATACTTTCATGGGTGTACATTACTTCATTTCTGTTGAAAAGTCATTCTAAAGGTTGTTCGTACCTTTATCCGAAAAACAATTATCACGTCATCATCGCAAGTGGCTATGGAGGAATTTATGAACACGAGTATAATATGTCACGTATATGTTATTCTGATCACAACAACAAAATACTTTAGAAATTTTTTCGCTCTTTTAAAGGGATTCCTAAAAAGACAGCTGATTAAAAAAAAAAACAGAGTTATAAACTCAAGAAGATATATAAATTATTTCAGAGAAGATTTTCACAAACATCCTTGCCTGATTGGCCAAATCTGCTACAGTAAACAAACAGTAGTCTTTATTAATTGATCCACAGAGACAAGCACTTTTATTTATTTTATTTCCATTTAATCAGAGATGTTTCATTTTTTGATAAGATATAGGCATACAACCATTTCTTTCCGTTTACTTATTAGTCAATTTCTCAAAAATAAAAGGCCTATGTTTTGTACATTACAATGAAAGTAATTTAATTTCGATTTCAATTGGTTTTTCTTCCCTTTGCCTCTTCAAAGAAGATCAAAGTTTCACTTTATTTATTTATTTTCGTTCTCCCCCCCCCCTCTCCCATCAATGCCTATAAATTGTGTATGCCATATATGTCCGAATTTTGAATTTTATTATGATCATTATTTTTTTTGTTGTTGTTGTTTGCAATAAAGGAAAATGAACTATCTCTTTCTTATTTCTCATCATATGTTATTTTTTAACATAATCCCATCGTAAATCCTCCTACCCGTAATATAATCTTTATAACATATTCTTCATAATAGGTTACAAGGAATATGTAAGCAAGTAATATATTCCTCTGCCGTTGCTTCATTGAACCACCTCTTCATAAACTATTTTTGTTAGTGAAGAGGTGGTATTTTAATAAAGCAAATCTAGTAAACAGAATGATTACTCAATACACATCAGTCACGCACAGCAGCCATCGCCACCATTAACTAAGATAGCGCGTTATTTTGAATATATGACCCGTCGGAGTTTCGCGCAATGCTTGTAATCACTGATCTTGCTGAAAGAAAAAATCCTTCATTTTGTAACTTTTTCGTATTTTAATAAAAAATATACTGACAAAAAATACGAAAAGATTTAAGTTTTTTCTTTATGTGAATCTCACAAGAAGCCCTTTAAACCTACAATATATTAATATTCCTTTTTAAGAATTTAGGGACACAAAACACGCGTGTTGAAATGATTATTTTACTAATTATTAATACAAAAAAATTGACGTTTCGACCCCTGTATAAGGTCATCATCAGAAGGATTCATGTGTATAGAGAACCAAGCTACATGCTCTTGCACTTCATAAAGGTATATTAAATCTACGCTGTTAATTAATCTGTTTCTTAGCCTGACCTTTAGTGATAATTAAATAACATAAAATAAAAAATTTAAAAATAAATAAATAAAATTTTAAAAAATAATTAAAAAAAATAAAAATTAAAAATCAAATAAATAAAATTTTAAAAAATAATAAAAATAATAAAAATTAAAAATCAAATAAAAAAATTAAAAAATAAAAGTAAATTAAATAATTAATAAATAAAATAAATAATTAATAAATAAAATAAATAATTAAACTACAATAAACTCTGATAAAGTCCTCATGTACTAAGATTCTTCTGGATTTGTACAGTTCAGATTTTCTTCAGGACTTGCACAGTTCAAGTTGCTATTGAATGTTAAGGGGAAAAAAACACTTCACCAAGTCTTCTTGTAGTGGGATTTTTCTTTGGCTTGTTCTGGTTTCTGTAAAGGTTGCAAATGGTCCTCCACATTCTTGGAATGGTTAGGCCATCATTTTTGGTCAGATTTAAATTGTGTTTGAACATTTCACATGCTTCTTTAAATTTCCTCTCGAACCAGGTTTTGGTGCGGTGTAGGGACTTGGTATTTTTCCAATCAATTCTGTGGTATGTTTCGAGTGCGTGGTCAGAAAGGCCAGTTTTTCCAAAATGGAGATATTTAATGTGTCGTTTGTGTTCGTCCTTCCTAATTGGGATGGTTCTCCCTATGTGTGGTAGGTTACATGTGCATTGTATTTTGTATACCCCTGGGTGGGCTAGGTGTGGAAGAGGATCTTTGGAAGAACTGAGTAGGTGTCTTAATTTTGTCGGGAGTTTAAAGGTAGTTTTGATGTTGTTTTTGTGTAGTGTTCTGTCTATTTTTTCGGAAATGCCTCTAATATAAGGTATGGCAATAGCAGTCTTGAAATCTTTTTTGTTTTTACTAGTATCTCTATGGAGAATCTTGTGAATAGTTTTTATTACTGTATCCATTTTTTTAATAAATGTTTGGTTGATGATCTTGTATTCCTGGTTTAGAGCTTGTTCATTTGAACAAATAGTTTGAGCTCTGTGTTTAAGGGTGCTTATGACAACTAGTTTTTGTGTTGGGTGGTGATATGAATTTTTGTGTACGTACTGGCCTGTGTATGTAGGTTTGAGGTAGACTGAGAAGGTGAGACAGCCTAACATTTGACGAGTGTGTCTAGAAACGGAAGAGAGGTTTTTTTTTTTTTTTTTCTATTTCGATAGTGAATTGGATACGTTTGTGTTGTTTGTCCAGGTGGCTAAGGAATGTATTTAGTGATTTGCGGCCAAGGGGGTTAATGGGAAAAATATCGTCGCCGTCTCTGAGCCAAATTTTGTGCTTTAGGCATGCTGACTTTAGAGCTCGTTACTGAAAGTCTTCCATATAAAAGTTACTATTAGGGGGAAAGTGGTGAGTCCATGGCTGTACCCGCTTCTTGAAGGTAAAAATTGTTTCGCCACACGAAATATCCGGAGCGGAGTACGTGGGCAAAGAGGGCCATGATGTCGTGTGGAAATATGATATTGGTGAAAAGGGAAGTTATGTCAAAGCTGACTAATAAATCTTGGTCGTTGAGTGTAATGTTGTGTATTTTTTTTATGTAGGAAGGGGACTGACCTACGAATTCCTTGAGTGTGGCCGCTAATTTTTTTGCTAGGTGGTAATTTGGGCTGTCGATTCCTTCAATCGGACATAGTGACGTGTCTGCTTTGTGTATTTTTGGCAGGCCATAAATTCTGGGCGCGCGGAAATAATGAGGTATTAGTTTTTTTTTTTTGTTTCTTCTGGCCATGTGTTAACGAATTTAATTAATTCAGTTGTTTTCTTTTTGATACGTTTGTGGGGTTGTAGTTTACCATTTGGTAGGTGTTGTGGTCCGATACCAAATGGTTCATTTTTTCTATATAAGTTTGCCGATCTAAAACGTCAGAGGCATTCTCTTTTTCTGTTTTTGTGAGAACTTTAGCAGAGTTTATTGTAGTTTTTTATTTTTTTATTTATTAATTATTTAATTTTTTTATTTATTTTTATTTATTTATTTAATTTTTATTATTTTAATTTTAATTTAATTAATTTATTTATTTACATTTTTAAAAATATTTATTTTATTTCAATTATTTAATTATCACTAGAGGTCAGGCTAAGAAACATTAATTAACAGCGTAGATTTAATATACCTTTATGAAGTGCAAGAGCATGTAGCTTGGTTCCCTATACACATGTATCCTTCTGATGATGACCTCAATACGGGGGTCGAAACGTCAATTTTTTTGTATTAATAATTAGTAAAATAATCATTTCAACACGTGTGTTTTGTGTCCCTAAATTCATAAAAATGAATACTGATCACTGTGTAATCTTAAAAGAAAGAGCTACAATATATTAATATCGGTGTTTGGACTGAAGGTTCGATAATAGGTTTCCCTGCTCTAGAAATTTTTTTTTAACTTCAGACCTCCAGTAAGCAGGATTTTATTCTTATGCCAAGCAATGAAATTCACCTACGTTTTAAAATATCCACAAACATTCACGAGCAGTGGGATTCGAGCCTACAACTTGTTGGTTGGAAAACGAATCCGCTGTCCACTCGGCCAACCAGATCATCCTAGCATCACTAATTAGTTGATAAATAATGTTACAGTATCCATCAACAAATCTTATTAAAGAGCAAATGAGCAAGTTATAATTAGATAGGTTATTGTGTCAATACATATGTTAATATGTACTGACAATATTAGCATAAGACAAATATTTTAATTTCTATACAGTATTTAAATATTTAAACTTGATGAAAAAATTAAACTACTTGTTAAAGTTTTGATAGAGACTAATTTTTATGTTTGCTGCTTACTATTGCAATCATTCTCTATGAGCATCTTCGACACATTATTCTTCAATAAGATAGACAGAAGTATGCTTTCCATTGCCAATAATCATTTACTAATAGAAACTTTTTTTTTCTAAAAAATGATACTATAAATTTTGCACTTTCATTTGCAGATGCAAAATAAAAATTTAAAAAAATGATATTTTGAATTTAATGTTACAAATATCGTAAAGAGTAACATATTTGCAACAACAACAAGAGCAAACAAGAGATTAGCAAAATATGTCAGTCATACGAGATTTGTTTAGTGCAGCATTAAAAGTCTATTACACATAGTAAGTTAGGATCACAATAAGAGTAATTCTATTTAGCGCTCAATTTTCCGGGATTACTGGCCAAGAGAAATAGGATATAAGGTCTCTAACCAACAGATGGTGGTTCGAATCCCACCATGGCCTGGTTTATTGTTTAGCGTGATGAGAAACTTCATTACCAGGTTGCGAGACTAAAGTAGCTTATAAAATTTCATGTTTAGTCTACACAGCAGCATTCCACCATTATAAATTTCACTGACGAAAACAAATGAAAGGTTTGCTTCTTTTATGATACTTTTTCCCCAAAGTGAGGCCTATCCAAAGTTTCTGACTTTAATTACGAATAAATAAAATAAAATAAATATTTTAAATAAAAATAAATAAATATGTATGACATATCGCTAGTTAATTTTAGAGAAATCTTTGTCAGAACAGACCATAATTAGAACAATTTTTATCAGAACATATTTTATTAGATTACCTTTTATAAATAAAACATGTAACATGGCATTTATTTAATTTTTTAATCAGATTTTGTCAAGTATTTTAAGTTCTGAACTCCATAAAAGTCATAAAAGTCAAACTAAAAAACAATTCGATTTTAGATCCTAGAAATTTCAAAATACAAAATAAACAAACAGTGGATAACCCAAGAAATCATAGCTACCATAGAAGAGAAAAGAGAGGCCAAGCTACTTGTAAACCAACAAAACAATGAAGAGAATAGAGGAGAAAAATACAGAGCACTAAAAAATAAAGTTGATATCCTATGCAAAAAAGCCAAAGAAAAATGGTTAGAAGAAAAAGCTAAGAAATGCCAAGAAGCATACCAACACAACAACTTAAAAGTCTTCCATGATACTGTAAGAGAAATTACAAAGGAATTCTCAGAAAAAGCAGTAACAATGATAAACAAGATGACCGAAACCTGGAATATTGAATATATAAGAAAAATCTGGTCAAACCATTTTAAGACTATCTTCCACCAAGGAAACAAAACTACAATGCCAACAATAGAAGAAAATAATAATCACCCAAAAATGTTACAAGAAGTTAGATACGCAATAAAACAGATGAAAAACAATAAAGCACCAGGCATTGATACTATCCCTACTGAACTGTGGTCATATTGAGGCAGCATATCAATAGAATGTTGTTAAATATTCTGATGAATATTTTATAACTGGATGATCTTTCCAGTTCTCCAGATGACTGGATAACTGGAAAGATCATCCCAATATACAAGAAATGAGACAAAAGAGACTGCAGAAATTACAGATCAATCAATTTACTCCCTCACACTTATAAAATATTCATCGGAATTATACAAAATAGATTAAAAAACACCTATGAAGAAATGATAGGCATAGAACAAGCTGGTTTCCGAGGAAACTTCAACAATAGACCAAATTTTCACTGTGCACCAACTAGCAAAGCTCAGCTGGGAAGACCATAAAGAACTATATTGTTGTTTTGTGGACTTTAAATAAGCTTTCAATAACATCAACAGAGAAATCCTTCTTAAAATTATACTAGAAAAAGCAATAGACAAATATATAATACAGTTTCTGATAAAATATTACTCTAAGACAAATGCAATAATTAAAAAGGACACACTCACAACAGAACACATAGAGATCCAAAAAGGAGTAATGCAAGGATTCCAATTATCCCCATGCCTATTCAACATATATCTAGAAGAAGTTGTAAAGAAGGCAATAGACAATGAGCCTGGAATCAATGTCAATGGTTTAAACATAAATAATATCAAATATGCAGATGATCTCATCCTTCTTGCAAGAACCTCAAATGAACTACAAAAGTTGATCAACAAGCTAAACGAAACCTGTAAAACATATGACATGACAATAAATATACAAAAGACAAAAGTGATGAAAGTAGAGAGAAACAGAACTACCATCTCAGCCACCCTAAACAGAGAACAAATAGAACAAGTAAACAACTTCATATACCTTGGATCAAAACTAACAGAAACAATAGATGAACTCAAAACAATCAAACACAGAATAGCGATAGGATGGACCACCATGGGAAAATTACAGAAAATCTGGAAAAAAAAAAAGATATCTAAGCAAGCCAAATTATATGAAGCAATAATTATACCAACAGTCATCTATGGAGCAGAAGCGTGGGCAGTTAAAAAAAGAGAGGAGAAAAAATTACTGGCATTTGAAATGAAATGCTTAAGAAAAATAAATAGAACAAGTTGGATAGAAAAGAAAACAAACATCACAGTCAGACAAGAACTATTGTATAAAAAGACAATAATACAAAAAATTATAAAACAACAACTGATATGGTTTGGACACATTATACGCATGGATGCAGACAGGCTTCCTAACGTCCTAATCAATACTTTTCCAACTGAATAAAGAAGACCTGGAAGACCTGGCTGAAATTAATAAAACATCTCGGGAAGCAGAACATACAAGGGACTTTTTCGAACAGCAAGGAATAGAGAAGACTGGAAGATCCTGCTGAAGAGAAGACTCAACCCGTCTTAGAAGGAAGAGAAGAAGAAGAAGAGAAATTTCAAATTGTGAAGTCCATATATTTTCTAATACAAATGGCCAGAGGAGAGTTTTTGATTCATATGAATGTAATATCAATAGAAATTCTATTTTTTTCTCATGAAGTAATCTTGATCCACCATATGAATGAAAAAGAAAAACGTTAATGCATATTTTTATGGCAGTCCCACTATCCATTGAATTTAGACTACTCGAAGCCACTCCAGGCTTGAAAAAAAATGCTGTGGTGAAGACAATGATATCAACCTACCATATATTTAATATCATTGCGCATGTAGTGAGCTTTTTAGAGCTGTCTCACACAATTAAGTTTTCCACATGAAAATTTGTTGTGTTTTATATTAAAACAACTTTTAATAACAAAAAATAAATTATATTTGCATTTAATTGTTAGTTTAAGTTTTAATATTCTCAGAATGCATATCAAAAGCGTACGAAAATACTCAAAGATGTTTAATAAGCGACGTTTAGTAAGAAGAATCTTTCAGTATTTTTTTATTCCCTTGGTTTATTTATTCATTATTTTATTATAAAAGTTTTTATCCAGAGTGCGAAAATATTTTGGTGGATTTGCTAAATTTTTCATTAGTACTTAGAAGCTTTAATATTTATCGCGTTATAACAGATGAGATTAGAAAATGTGTCAAGGATAATTTCAGGCAACATCGGATAATTAAAGTGGAAAAATATTTGTATAAAGTAATTAAATCCTTCAAATGTTCGAAATAACAGATCTAATTCATAAGTTTCAATCTATTGCAATAATCTGCTGAATTGTTCTCAAGAAAATATTTCTTTCCGGAGAATAATTCAGGATTAAAACCCCGAGATTCCCGGATGAAAGACTCACTTTTGTATGAGATCGGCAAACTCACCTTTAAATGACAAAAGTATCGTTGTAAAAGTCTACGTGATAGACGAAATTTACACTACGTCGGCTGGTGTGAAGTGAATTAATTTTATTTCTTTCTGGAGTTGTTCATTTATTTTGAATCGGACTCATAATCACAATTTTACAGAGAAGAGAGAATAAAGAGAAAAACTGTTTCGATATTATAAAATTATAGTTTCAGTTATTTGTTTGATTTTTTTGTATTATGATGAAGAAATCAAGCCATCATCAGTGGGCTATGCCTTATGAATTTCATGTGTCTTACTTTCTTCTGGTCTATTTTATGGAACTACATACTGCAGTTTTAAAAGACTACTGATCTCCAACACGAGACATGAACCTTAGTCTTTCCTGTCAGGAGGAGACATCAGTTATTCTGACTTCTGTGCTGAGGTCAGTGGGTTATGGTATCAACGAAGCCATAGTATAAGTATTAATCTTGTACTGTGACAAGATTAATACTTAATTATTTAATTTATTAATAATAACTCATATTTATTAATATTGATATTGATATTGATATTGATAACTGTATTTATCCTGCTTACCACTGACTACAGTCCGCGTGCACTCAGCCTGCTCAATCATTTCATAATCTATATATCATATTTGTAACACTTCCTTGCGCGCTCTCTACAGCTTTCTTTCCTTGGAACCTAGGAGACCAGATCTACGTATATTAGTCCAGGAGTAGTCCTATCAAGGGTTATAATGAAAAAAAAAATGGCCGCTTTTTGTTCACATGCAAACAAAAATGGCCTCTTTTTGTTCACATCCTTTTCAACATCACACTTATCTTCTGATTATAGTTCCAGTATTTTTGACCTTTTGACTTTAAGTTCTTATCCACAGTAATTCCGAGATTCCGAGGTTATTTTGTATAACAAGTTAGTCTCATCAGTTTTTCAAAGCATAACCCACCAGTGTAACGTGCCATAAGAAATATCATTATACTAAATTGCATAACCTATCTGTGAATGCTGAAGATTAGTAGCATCCCTGAGTGCTATTCATATTATAGCGTCATGAGCAAACAACCGAACATTTCTTCTAAGATTCTTTCCAAATATATAGATTGAAAAACAACTTTCCAAGGGCTGATATTTGGGATACACAACTGGTCAGCTTAGATTTGGCAGACTCATCCTTCCCCATATAACACTTTCTGATACTTGTCCATCAGCCACCAGCTTATCCAACTCAATAGTTTATATTCAAATATCACAGCCAACAGCCTATAATTCTAATATCATATGCAACAGCCCCTTTCATGTGGTATCTTTAAAAAAATCAATAGCAAAATCCAGCAATATAACACTGTGTAAGTTCCATTAAATTTATGTTACTCAGCGTTAACAAAATTATAGAATTTCTATTAACCCATTTCTGCATGCAAATTCATACCAACTTTTCTAAAATCGTCACCCCTCCATTTCAGAAATACTGATAAGTCGGTGGTAAGACACTTTAGTTTATGAACAACTCTTATATAATGGGTTATCACACATTCTTTCCATTCCTGTGATATTTTTCCTGAGGTAACTCAAATTATATAACCACGATCAAGAGCCTAACCTGTTTAACTGAACATTCTTTAATATCTGTGCTGGTGTCTCATCTGTCCCTATTTCTGAATTATTATAATAAGGTCGACAGACCTTAGAGAATTGATTGCCCATTATTTGAACAATCGCATCCTGTTCAGGCACAAACACAAGGTCTACATCTGATGCTCTTCCACTTTTATTTCTTATTTTACTTGCAGCATAATGATAAAATTCTTTTGGACTGCCTTAATCCAGTTTCTTTCATACTCCGACTTTATTTCTGTACATTAACTGGTGACTTTATAATTCCCACCCTATTTGTTCAATAGGATGGGTATTAATAAAAGAATTCTCAATGCAGAAGCATTGAGAATTCTTTTATTAATTTTTTTTATTTCAATGCTTCATGCACTGCATATATCCTTTCGATTCAATAACTAACATTGTGGAACTACTATTCTCCTTTGGGTTTCATAATTTGCAGCTTTGCAATTCAAATTAGCACGTATTTACACAAATGTGTACAGACATAAAAGTTAGTATTTGAATTTATCGTATATTTATATCTCCGCAATCTACTTGATCCATTTGGGGAACTTTCTCTTCCCACCCCCCCACATATTCGAAACGTCTCAACTCATACATCCCTTCTGTTTCATCAGATTCATAACCAACCTCATACAGTTATCATATTTCCCAACCTTATTTGCATTTATAATACATTCTCACTATTCTTGCCATCATGCTGTATTATTGCCTTTCTGTATTTAAGTATCACTCCAGTAAACATAATGAAAAAATACCAGATAATATTAGACAGATGCTTTACAAAACCTAATCTTCATGACATAACGAGATTTAAACAAACTGACACTTTGTGTATCAAATGGTGATTAGCAGATGCTCTGTGTTGAGTTTATCTAGCAAGAATGCTACTTATTACTGTACTGAAGTTGAAAGTATTCTTTTCCCCTCCCTAGAAAAATGATGCGCTGTTGGATTAACTGCTTCTCATGTTGGCATTCAACTAAATTTTTATTTTTATTTTATTTTTATAAATCTTTTCTCTTTACTAAATATTCAGCAACATAAATTGTGCTGAGTATCAGTACTAGATATGGTGTTAATTTTTCTGAGTATTACGACCAGGAGTTCTGTTCTAAACCGAAGAAACATTCCACACCATAACATGGCAAAGTTTTTTTTGTTGTTTTTCGAATTACAGCAGAAACAATGAAATCTGTGAAAGCCAGTGGGTTATCCCTGGGCGGACTATCTGTTTTGCCAAATCACATGAAAAATAATATGATGCTTTTACACTTAACAGAAAAAATCAATACTGTATAAAAAATCTTATTTTTTCATACAAACACATTTTCATCTGATTTAAAGAGTGTATATCGTAATTCTTCACTCAATGCCTCAGCTTTTACCTCGATAATTTAAGGATGTAGCGATAGCACCAATTAAATCGTTTGTGATGTAACAGCCTACGCTAACACCTCGATTCTTTCAAGTCGATTAATTTTAAACCACATTCGATTTTCAATATTGTATATACTCCACTTGAATGCAACTTGAATATTGCAATACGCAATGCAATTTGGCTGCATTTATGATTGGTGGAGATACAATACAAGAAATGACGGATAGTGGGAGATAAAATTAAGGGATAACTAAATGGAAAACGTTATGTTAAACTTCACTAAAATTATGAAATATAGATGATGGTGAGACTACGAAAGTTTGAATTATTAAAGCAATGGCGATGGCCTTTCTAATGATGATGGAAGTATTGGAAAACTGGACAATTAAGAAGAAAGACAGAAAGCAAATTGATTCATTTGAATTGATGTGGAGGAGACTATTAAGATCCGTTGAACAGCAAGAATGACTAACAAGAAAGTTGAAGAGAATATAAAAACGGAATGTTCCTTGGAGGCACTGATTGCTACAGAGAAGTTAATGCACTTTGGGCATTAATTATGCGAGCAGACGAATCATTAGAAAAGCGGTTACGTAAGAGTAAGCTGAGGGCATGAAAGGGAGAGTTAGGCAGCTAAAGAGTTGAATGGATAACATAAAAGAACTTACTAATATGAAATTACAACTGCTGAAAGAAGAGAGATGAAGCCTAGCGAGATGGAACCTATGTTATCGAGGTCACCAAAAGTCGGAAACGAGTAGATGGCACATAACACAAAAACAACACAGCCAACGTTATTTAGAGAGCATCTTTGCCTAGGTAACTTATTTTGGGCGTATTTTTGCCCAGGGACAGTAGCCAGCGCGCATCTTTGCTTATGTACCTTGCTGCATCACTTGATTTTCACTTTCGCAAAGCATTCCATGAAATGAATTTATTTTGCAAAATAGAATTCATTAATAATTTTTGCATTTTATAAGGCAATTTTCCAACTTCCTGCCGAATATTTAGTAAAGAGTAAAGATTTATGAATCTGTTAGACAGAATTTATTTTACATTTTACCGTTATAATGGATGGTTTAATACACTGTAAGCACTTTTATAATAAAAATAAATACTGCCATACCATATAATGAAATATCAGAATGTATATGGTGTATAAATTGCTTTTTTAAAAATACATTTTATGGGGAGAGTTAGGCAGTTGTTTAATATAAGATAGTTTGATATAAGATAGTTTAATATAAGATAGTTTAATATAAGATAGTTTGTTTATATAAGACAGACTGTTTAATATGAGATAGTTTGATCTTGAGCACAAATTGTAGAAAAGACAGCGTAAACCATGTGTGCGATTAATTATAAGTTTATCTTGCATATGAAAGAAGCGAAGAATATTTACTCTGTTTATTGCTGCTTATTCGTGCCGCTTTAATCGTAATGAACAGAAGAGGGTACACTCCTTTAACATGTTACCTTAAAACCTAATAAAACCAAGAGAAAGTAGATTATCAAAGGCTAGATAAGTAACATGATCTCATCATTTGCAAAAGAGCAAACCTGAATTCTAAAGTTCTCTTTATCAGCGAAAGTTTTACGATGTGCGATTGGTAGTAGAGAAGAAGCTCTTAAATAATAACTTTCATCAGCTTATTAAAGGTTTGTGACAGGTAAGTAGTTTAACCAATATTAATGACTGAAAAGCACTATTTAATATATTACATTAATTATATTTTATATTTTATAACTATTATGAATAACAGAAAAATGACAACTATCTTATCTCCTGTTTTGTAGACACAAGGACAACAAAATATGGCACAAGCAACTAAACTTCGAATTTGAATAGACAGTTTCTTAAAAAAAAATAAGGAGAGGCGATAATTATAAACTGTAAATTGCCTCCGGCAAATAGCATTACAAGTTATCTTTTAAAATAACAATTATAATGCAGTTTCAGTACTTTTCTTTTCAAAACTAGCTTGAAAAGATTGGTTTCTAAAAGTAAATGATTCAATAGACTTTTAGTGATGAAGATTAATCAGTAAAGGAGAGGAGTGAGCCCAAATGAATAAAAATTCAGTTTTTTTATATATGAGTCTCAAACTCAGTTCACCCACGGTTACAATAGTAACATGACAGATACGTTTTTCCAGTTTCTTTTTCTTTTATTTATTTTTTTAAATATTTCTCTGTTAGATTGAGAAATATACCTTGCTCTAAAGACCAAAATGGAACTTTTTCCAAGCCACTTTAGGCCTCCGATAAACAAGCTGGTGGTTTTACACTGTGCGATGAAACTTATCTTCCATTTAAACATCTTTACAAACACTCATGTCCGTAGTGGGTTTCGGATCGAATCTTTCACCTGAAGACTTGACGAAAGAGCTATTCATTTGACCAAACAGGATGACAATGAGTTTTATTCAGAAAGTATCCGAATTAAATCAATATTTTGAGGTTAACCTCTAAACTTTGAAATTTGCATGCTTTGAAATTTTAAAGAACATTGCCGCGCATGCTACAGAGATTAAGACCGACTACTGATCTCCGTGCATACGGTCGCACGGAGTGAGCTATTACAGCTAAACATCTTTGTTTTGTAGTGATTTTTACGATATTTGAGAATACAGTACAAAGAAATTCGTTTCAGTTAAATTTGGTTATGACGTTCACTAAAGTGAAAATCTGTCTTTTCTCCTGTATAGTGCACAATACTCTAAGTAGGGGCGTCATTCTGGATGTATAGAATTGTCGACGTGTACGTTGGCTAATGTTTGGACAGATGTTCGCTGCTTACTTGAAACATAAAAATATGTTCTCAGTAAGAACATACAACGGTCACGATATGAATAGGCCATATTTTTTTGTGAGCAGGTGAAACGCCATGTCACCTGCTAACAGAAATTCACCATGTCATTTAGTACATCAAATACATTTTTTCCCAGAATTGAAACGATGTATTGAACGCATCCATCCTTTATGCTTTCCTAGAACTTTCATAAATGCATAGCATAGAAAAAGTTATTTTGACACTTTTCTTTTAATATTTTGACGTTTTTCGTTTTGTGGTTTTTCGAAATAATTTCTGGATCGTGACGACCCCAGTACCTTGCAGTAATGTCAATAAGTCATAATGGTAATCTGGTATGGTTAGAAATATCCAAAAAATTCTTCCCACAGGTTCAGCTCTCCTCTCATGTGGTTTTTAGATTTGTGGATAGCTAATGCGACCCATGAAAGGAGCGAATTTAGTTTAATTCGAACAAATTGGTGCAACACATGGTCATAGACGTCTTTTAAAAGAGCTTAGGGATTATAATCAGTTGGAATCACTGTTGACGCAAATAAAGTCAATTTCTTACTTCAAAGTTCTAGTTCGCATTCATTTTATTTTTTCAAAACGAATAAACACTCATATAATTCCACAGAAGACAAATTACTAATCTTCCGTTGAAAAGCCTTTAAACGAGATTCGAACCCAGGTCTTTCTAAATGAAAGACATATGTCACTTCTTCGCGACTGTGAGTGGTAAATCTACAAAATATAGAAGATAAATAGTAGTAAGGAAACAAAATGATCTTGAGGCTGTTTCAGTGCACATAAACAGTTTGTGCCGAATAAAGTTCTTTATGATATACTTCCGATCTGTCTACATTTCATTTGAATCTCCATAAAATTCACCCAATTATCCTAAAATATATTGAGATATTTTACTGGATATAGTTTTACAAAACTGGTAAGTGGAAAAGTATTATAGCATTTAAATAAATTTTTATGGTAAATTTGAGTGACTTATTTTAAAATATAGCGTCGTGGGGACGTTTCGAAATTATAAATAAATACTTACCGTTAAATAAAAAAACAACCTAAACGATTTCAACCACTATATCTTTCCTACAATTTACAAGGGAACTACAACCTTATTTTATTTTATTTTTTGAGAGTTAACAAGTCAGCATAGATTATGAAGTATTTCTAAACTTATAATTTCCGTTATCAAAATGGCGGAAGTTATTAAGATAAAAAAAAAGTTTATTAAGATAAAAGAAAGAAACGTCAAGTTCACAAGGAAGGAGATAGTGCGTCAACATGCCATGAATAAAGTACAAGTGAAGAATTGATAATACATTTTTGTTGATACTTTCGTCACAAATTTATTCAATCATAACGATAAAAAATAAGAGACAGTTTAAGGAAACACCTGAATAAAGTATCTCCCCTTTCTTCTGAGCCATTTAAATAATTATTGAACTGAAAGATCTTGTAATATATATTTTAACTTGCTTGCCAATGTTGGAAAGCATTTATGAAAATTATTAATGTTTAACATAGATATTGCTATCCATATAAATTTTGACATGTTTTTCCTTATTCACATCGTGGTAGAATTTTTCTGACATGCTGTTATGTGTCAGTAATAATAGCCTCCCTAGAAGGACCGGTTGCTGTCATATCCAGTCTTCAATTTAATAGATGGACGAAGTTTTCCTCCCAGAATTGTTAAGTGATGCAGCACATTATTCTCTTGAATTCCCCGCATCTGGTACCATACAATTATAAGCATATTGTTCTGGAAATAGGTGGACTACGATGAGTCTCGATTTTGGCAGCTTGCACTTTAAACTTATGCATTATTAAACATACAAGACTTGACAATGACGCATCATGATAATCTGGAGGAAACTAATATCCCAAGACATCGGTACATCAAATATAAAAGGCGCTTGCTTTGTATTGTTGTAGCACGACTTCAACAAGAATCACATTAATTTTAATGACACCAACATTTTCATAACATAAAAAGAAGCAGCGCATTTTATTTATTTTCTTTTTGCAAATTAGTTGAATTGGATTTTCAAAAAACTTCGCAGTAATTTGGTACAGTGAAACTGACAACAGTCATTAGGGTATTACTGTAAAAAGGACAGGAAGTTCAGATAATCACTGTTAGATGCTTTTAGAGATAATTGAAAATATCCGTTGGGCAAAATGCAGTTTTAATTCATTATAGAACAAAGTTACCAGAAAATCAATAGAACATTCATAAATAATCAAGTACAGAAGGAGAGTTCTCTGAAATAGTGAATTTTACAAAGTTACAAAGCATAACGCTAAAATCAACCTTAAATTTTAGCGGTGCATCTCATGTAAGGTTCCTTTGTGTGTGTGTGTGTGTGTGTGTGTGTGTGTGTGTGTGACTACTTATGACTTAGCCAAGTCAGCATTTCTTCAAATTCTAATATTCAGTCAAAAATTAAAAGCATAAAATTCATATTAATAACTGTGTTTTCAGTTATTTGGTACAGTGAAACTGTCATTCGTTTCGACGTTAATATCTATTAAGATTTCTCATATTTTGTTAGAGGAACCGTTTGTTTTAGGAAAGGTAAGGGCACAAGAGATCAGATCCTTTGTCTTAGACAGATTATACAAAAATATTAAGAATTTAGACTCCCTATGCTAATGTGTTTCTTAGACTACACTACTCTAAAACTTTTGAGTGTGTTCAGCATATGAAACTGTGGGAAGTAATGGAAAGAATGGGTTTTCTTTAACACACTATCAGATTGATAGCCAACCTGTAAAGGGAGCAAGAAGTCACGGTAAGAACAGGCGCTGAATTGACTTATTGGCTTCAGGTTGGAAAAGGAGTTAGACAAGGATGTTTACTTTATCCTCACGTGTTTAGTATATATGCGGAGGATATCATGCGTGCAGCATTGGATAAGCTCAAGACAGGAATTAGGATAGACAGTATATCATTCAGTAATCTGAGGTATGCTAATGACAAGGAAGAATTTGGGCAAATTCTTGATAAAGTTAACAAGATCAGAAAAACAGAGGACTTCAACTCAACCCTAGCAAAACAAAGATTATGGTTCTCAAAGGAAATACAAACAAGGAAGATCTTGAGAAACAAAAGTACCTTAATGGAGAAAGAATTGAGGAAGTCAGCAAGTTCGAGTATCTGGGATAGATTATTAATGTGAAGAATTGCTGTTCAGAAGACGTCAGAAAAAGATCAGGAATCGCTAAAATAACAGTCAAAGACTTGTCTAGAATGTGGAAGGATGGATCTATCTCCATGGGAACAAAGTTGAGGATTTTGGATGCAGATGTTTTTTCAACAGCGACTTATGGATGTGAGACTTGGAACTTAAAACAGTCAGATAAGAAAAGGACAGCCGCTTTTGAGATATGGTGATACAGAAAGCTGTTTAGGATATCATATACTGAATGGCGTACAAATGAATGGGTGTTAGAAAAGATCAGTAGAACTTTAATGCTCCCTAATGATATTGAGAGAAGAAAGTTAAAATATTTTGGACACATTGAAAGAATGGAAAGAGGACTTTTTAGAACAGTCACAGAAGGTAAAGTTCCTGGAAAAAGAGGAAGGGATAGATCGTCAAAGGGATGGATGGATGGTACGTGTGTGGAGTGACTGATCTTCAGAGAGTTGAAGCCTCCAGAAAAGCATAAAACAGGACTACATGGCGAGGTCTGATATGGCACATCACCGAGCATCGGAGTGACCATACGGCATCTATGGTTGCCCAGTGAATATATGATGATGAATAGTTTGTTTTAGATACCATTCTCAATGTAGTATTGACTATTAAGTAAAAGAATGATTAGTTGCTATTCTCATTATAACTTTCTTCCAGAAGGCATGGGTACATATAGGATAGAATTATTCAATTATAATGTGCGTGTGTGTGTGTGTATGTGTGTTTACAGTAGTAAATCTAATGCAGACCAAAAATAAATTCGAAAAAATAAATCGTTTTATTATTTTTAGGAAATATCGGATGCTCTAAGAGGAAAAAGAAAGCCATCCTTGAACTACAACCACAGACCTACTTACCTTATTGAAATAATAATAATAATAATATTTTATTTTATTTTATTTTTTTTAAATTTATTTTTTTTTATTATTCTTTCAAATATTTACATATGTACAATGATCATCTATTCAGTATATTATTTTACAAGGTTCAGCACTTTGTGCTACATATAATGAGGTTTAAATAGTAATGATGATAACAGTTTTTTTTATATAACAATCATAATAATAATTTACAATTATATTGTTCAGAGTTACATAAGTTGTATAATATTACATGTTGTGGTTTACTATTTTTTTTTCAAGTTTGAAAAGGTGTGATTCTACAACAGTATTTACACATATGCAATCTGAATATTATGTGTCCTTTTTTTCACAAACATACGGTGTAAACTCGTGATTTATTTTTAAAATAATATTTTTTTTACATTGCATACATTTGTTACAGTTATTATATACATTACATACATTTGTTACAATTATTATATACATTACATTCATTTGTTTACATATGATACATTACTTACATTTGTTTATATGTGATATTTACATTACGTACATTGGTTTACATATAATACATACATTGGTTTTCTTGTGATACGTACATTACATGCATTTGGTTACATATGATACATCTTGGATGAGTACTAATTTTTTTTTCCTTTCATCCTCGAAGCTTAAATGTAAGCTTATCTGAGGATGACACCAGTTGGTTATTATGTATTGTTTTTTTTTTTTTTTTTGCTGTGTTAGGATGCTACGGAATCTATGATTGAGAAATTCGCGCGCGCGCACTCACACGCACACGCACTCACGCACGCACGCACGCACACACGCGCGCACGCGCACCCCCCCTCCCCCCACACAATAAATTGGAATGTACTGATGCGTAGCTGAACTGGAAGCCTGAGCGAGTATATTGTGTTTCATTAAGTTTGTATGGTATTTTGGGTGCGTGTTTCTTGTTCGTAGTATGTCCTTAGAGCTCTTTTCAGGCTATTGTAGTTTGTAAGGTTTCTGTATTCAAAAGGTAATTTGTTTATCATGTCTGGGATGTAGAAGTTTCGCGTGGCCTTTCCGTAGTGATTATTGTATTTATATGTGATATAATTAGTAGTCTGAATTCTTGTTATACGGTATGTATTTCTAATTGTCCTGTAGTTGGCATCGAAATAATGTTTTAGCAAGGCTGCATAGTGACATAAATGTTTTGCTGTCAGTATTTTGTGTTCTGCCATTGCAATGTTTATAAGGTCGTGATTTTCTCTTTGTTCCCAAAAGATCAGTTTTGTCATTTTGTACTGGAGCGACATTAATCTATTTAATTTGTAGGGTGCACAGAAAGTATACGTTGTTATGGCGTATCTTAGTATATTTTGGCATAGTGCTTTGTATATTAGTGTTTTTAGGCGTATGGGAACTATGTCTTTTAATCTGTAGAGTTTGCCAGTTATTGTTCGGAGTTTGTTGTGTAGATGTTTTATATGGCTATTCCAGTTCATATCTGCATCAAGGTAAATTCAAGGTATCGTATTGTTTCAACCTGAGTGATTGTAGTGGTTTTGCTGTTCTGTGTGTTTTTTGTGTTGGAAAGTGGATGTTGGATGGTTATATATTTGTTATCAACTGGTCAAGTCAGTGGATTTCTGAATATTATTAATTTTGTCTTTTCTGAGTTTAGGTATATGGAGTTTTTCGTGAACTAGTCTATGATCAGATTTATGTCATGTTGCATATTTGTTTGGGCTATGCTTGCGTTATTATGGATGGATATTATTGCTGTATCGTCTGCGTATTGGAATATCTTGCCTTTGAGTGGTTAATATCGTGCGTGTAAATGTTGAATAGAGTTGGGGAGAGTACAGCTCCCTGTGGCACCCCACAGGTTACTGGTAGCTCTCTGCTTCGGTTTGATCCGATACGTGTGATGTGCTTTCTATTTTGGAGGTAGTTTGTAAACCACCTGTGAAGAGGCCCGTCTATTCCAACATGCCTCAGCTTTTCTAAAACGGTTTGATGTGTGAGTGTATCGAATGCTTTGGTTAGATCTATAAACACTACCATGGCCATTTTGTTTTTGTCTAAGGCGGTATTAATTACGTCTGTAAAGTCTTCCAAGAGAGATGCTGTTCCCTTATTTTTCTGAAAACCATATTGTGTTTTGGGGAAAATATTAAAGATCTCAGTGTATGCTGTGAGTTTCTTCAGTATGATCCGCTCCATAATTTGATTGATAATTGGTAATGTTGCTATGGGTCTGTAATTGCTGATTAAATTTCTTTTTCCTTGTTTGTATATGGATGTAATTATGGCGGTCTTTAGCATACTTGGTATCTTTCCTGTTTTAATTATTTTATTTATTAGTTTTAGTAGGATAGGACTTAAACTAGTTGCATGTTGCTTTATATCTTTAGGTCTGATACCATCTATTCCTGGGCCTTTGTTTGGTTTGATTTGATGTATTGCTGAGAGAAGTTCTACTTCTTTTATGGATGGGAACCATAATGTCTGTTTTGATCGCGGTCCAAGTGGAGGGTCTCGTTTTGTGATTGGGGGAATATTTCTGTGAAATTCTTGGATGTAGTCTGCAAAGTATTGGTTAAAGTCATTTGCTAGTTGTTGGATAGGTTTTGCGTCTTTCATGAAGCTGTGTTTTATGGTTTCGGAGGCAGTGGTGTTGGGAACAGAATCTAGCATCTCATTAATCAGATGCCAGGTTTGTTTCATGTTGTTTTGTGCGAAGGTTAGTTTGTCTCTGTAGTAGCTTCTTTTTACATTTCTGATTTGTGTTGTAAGGCGATTCCTTGTTATCTTATATTCAGTTTTTAAAGTTGTGTTATTTGGATATCGCTTTAATTCTTTCCATAAAGCGTCCTTTCTGTGTATTTCTAGGATTAAGGTTTGTGTTATCCAAGGATTTTGTGTTGTTTTTGATCGAATTCGGACTTTCTTTGTAGCTTTCTTATATATTTCCTCCAGTGTGAGTTTAATGTTGTTTTATAAGATATCTGCTGAATCTGATGCCAGGTGTTCCCAGTCTGTTTTTCTTATTTCGTGGTTGACTATTTCTTCGTCTATTATTGTTTTCTGTCGTTTTTCTTCTGTGGGACATTGCATGGGTATTGTCTTGGTGTGCAGGTTTAGAGCGGTGAAGTAATGGTCTGCTACTTTGCACTTTATGACTGATGCAGTGTAACTATTTGGTGATGCTCGGACGTTTATATGGTCTAGACAGGAGGCAGTGATAATATTTCCGAATATTTCTTCTGTAGTACTTGTTATTGTTGGTATTAGATTGTACATGGATAGTGTGTCTAGGTATTGTACAGTGTTGTTCTGATTTTCATTTGCAATATTTATTTTTATGTCACCAATTATCATTAGGTGTTCTGTTGAACATATTTCTTGGCGTGAAAGCCAGCAATTGAGTTCGTGTAAGAATTTTATCATGTTTAGGTTTGTTGGCCTGTAAATAGCATTTAGTATTATGGGATGCTGTGTATTCGTGGTATTAATGATTTCGAGGCAGAGGGTTTCAGCATGCTCAAACTGATAGGCCATTTCTTTTACTATTAATTTTTGTTTCATAAATATTAGTATTCCACCCCCTCTTCTTGTTTGTCGGCATGATCTATGTTGTTGGAAGTCTGCAATTTGGAAAACAGTCGCTTCGTCATTAGTTATGGATACTTCTGTAAGAAACTGTAAGAAATTTGTTTTACTTCTGTAAAACAAATATACCCTCTGCTTTTTCTCTCCTTCTGCTCAGAATGGTAGATCCGATGGCTCTAAAACTAGCATTCGTTTTCTAGTATTAGTTCAGAGATATCTTGAGTTCTCCTTTGTAGTAAATGTTTTATACGCGTGGTACGGCAAGATTATTCTGTGATTTTCACAACTGAAGAAATAGGAAATAAGACTATTCCTTTTTTTATTGAACCATTATCCATCCGTATTTTCAAAGCCCTATTTACTCATATATTTTCAATGCCTCATCTTTCATTGGTTTTTACTGCTCATATTTCATTTATTGATTATTGAAGGTACAATATATTAATATATATATATATATATTTTTTTTGGATACAGTGGTCATTTGTTTTCATTTCGTTAGTAGTTTTATCTCCTTTAAAATTCTATATACGTTGTTCTTCTGTAGTTTTGTTTATGCATATTGAATTAAGTTTTATTGATTTATTAAGTTATTAAGTTATTTAAGTTATTGATTTATTAGAGAACTTGAAGAAAGTAATGGAGAGGAATAAACTGTATGTGGTTGGTCTAAGTGAAGTCAGATGGGAAGATATAGGAGATTTTGAAAGCGATGGTTATAGAATTATATATTCCTGTAGAACACGGGGGGAAATGGAGTAGCGTTTGTTTTGAATGAAAAGGTTAAAAATTCAGTAGAAAAAATAATATATAAAAGTGACAGGGTGATTATGATTAAACTGAAAGCAAAGCCTGTGGACATAATGATTATACAGATATATATGTCCACAAGTGACCATGATGAAAATGAAGTAGAAGAGATATATAATCAAATAGAAGAGGTAATGGAAGAAGACAGAACTAAAAGGTGTACCATCTGGATGGGAGACTGGAATGCGGTGGTAGGTGAAAAGGTAGAGAAGGGAATAACAGGAAGATATGGCCTTGGAAAAAGGAATGAGAGAGATGAAAGACTTATAGAGTTTTGTAAAAGACACAAACTAATCATTGGTAATCCTTGGTTTAAACTTCCAAAGAGAAGAAGATATACATGGAAAATGCCAGGTTATATCGCAAGATACCAGATTAATTATATGTTAATACAAAACAGGTACAGAAACAGTGTAAAAAGGATATCAACAAATCCAGGAGCTGATATCGACTCAGACCATAATTTTCTTGTTATGGAATTAAGAATACGATATAAGAAAATAAACAAAGATAAAAACAATAAAAGGTGGAACCTAGAAAAATTCAAAGGAGATGCAGGTAGGAAATTCAGAGAAGAACAGGAAAATAAAATAAGGAACAAAGAGAATATATCTGAAGAAACTATGGATGTTAATGCAAAATGGAATCAACTGAAAAACTTGATATATGAAACAGCTGCTGAAGCGATAGGTTTTGTGGAAGGGAAAAGAATTAAAAAGCCATGAATTACAAATAAAATGATAAGAAAAATGAAAGAAGAAGATGGAAAAATGTAAACACTGAAGAGGGAAGAAGAAAAATACAAAATATTAAATAATGAACTGAGAAGAGAAACTGATAAAGCAAGAGAGGAATGGTTGAAAACAGAATGCAAAGAAATTGAAGAAATAGAAAAAAGGGGTCGATATGATAAAATGTTTGAAAAAGCAAAAGAAATTACAAATATTAAAAAAAGCATAAGAAATCTGCCATTAGAAGATAAGCAAGAAAAACTGATTTATGATATTGAAATACAGGGTGAAAGATGGAAGCAATACATCGAAGAACTTTACGCAAAAAATGAAAGACCAACAAAAATTGAATTGGAAGAGCAAAATGAAATCTTAACAGAAGAAAGAGGTCCTGAAATACTAAAGAGAAAAGTAGAAACAGCAATTAAGGAATTAAAAAGTGGAAAGATGGAAGGAGTGGATGGAATACCTATTGAAATCCTTAAACAACTGGAGAACAAAGGTATAACAGAAACATGGAAACTCTGCAACCTCATTTACAAAACAGGAGTATGGCCTAAAGATATCACAGAGAGTATTCTTATACCAAAACATAAAAATAAAAGTAATCCTGCTAAGTGCAGTGACTACAGAACTATAAGCATACTCTCACATGCCTCCAAAGTACTGCTAAGAATATTAAATCAAAGATTGTATAATAGAGTGGAGTTCTGGGGGATGATCGATTTGGATTTAGAAAAGACAGAGGAACCAGGGATGCAATTGAAGTAATGAGGACCATATGCGAAAGGAATATAGAAGTAAATAAAGAAGTTTATATGTGTTTCATCGACCTTGAAAAAGCATTTGACATGGTGAAATGGGAAAATCTGATGGCAATATTACGTAAAATAGGTTTAGATTGGAGAGACCGAAGGTAGCTGAATTATATATGAAACAGACGGCCATAATAAAGACAAAAGTAGGAAAAACTAAAAAATGTGTGATTGTCAGAGGTGCAAGACAGGGATGCTGCCTGTCACCGACGCTCTTCAATATATTTGCAGAAGAAATGATAAAAGAAGCATTTTATGAAGAGGAAAGAGGAATCACTATTGGAGGAAGAACAATACAAAATATTAGATTTGAAGATGATCAGGCGATATTAGATAATATCGAAGATAAACTACACCACCTAACGCAAAAATTTGAAAATATATGCAAGAAATATGGTATGAAAATTAACGCAAAGTAAACAAAAGTGATGAGAGTCTCCAGGAAACCAGGACGTATCAAGGTGATGATGAACGGAGAAAGTGTAGAGCAAGTGAGACAATACAAATACCTTTGTAGTATAATACAAGAAAATGGAAAATGTGACATGGAAATAAAAGAAAGAATTAACAAAGAAAAATATGCCTTTTATAGCAAGAAAAATTTGTTTATTAATAAAATGAATAAAAATCTAAAGAAAAGGCTTATTAAGTACTATATTTGGAGTATGACCTTATATGGGTCAGAAACATGGACAATTAGGAAGAAAGAAGCTAAAATGTTGGAGGGATTTGAAATGTGGTTATGGAGAAGAATGGAGAAAATAAAGTGGACTGAAAAAATCACCAATGAAGAAGTATTACAAAGAGTTGAAGAAGAAAGGAATTTACTAAAGACCATAAGAAGAAGAAATCATAACTGGATAGGACATGTATTAAGAGGAGACAGCATACTGAAAAAAATGATAGAAGGGAAAATTGAAGGAAAGCGACCAAGAGGAAGAAGACGACTAATGATGCTTGATGATATAATGGGAACAAGAAGATATCAGGAAATGAAGGAGGAAGCAAAAGACAGGAAATTGGGGGAAGAGAATCTGCTGAGTTATACCATTGGACCTGTCAAGAGACAGAACACTAATGATGATGACTGATTTAAGTATTTTGTATATTTTCAAGCGTTTTCAGCATTTCCTCCCAGATCACAAGGCATTCATATGTTAACCATCCATTGGTTGCTAAGGGTTTTCCGCATTCATTTGGAAATCAGAGTGAGTATTTTATTAGATTTGTCTCATAATTCATTTCGTTCTTCATATTTAGGATTTTCTGTTTCATTTTTAGAGCTTTTACTATTTTTACCTCTGAAATCGAAATATGTATATTTCTATTTAAACATGTCTACCATATCTTTGCATATTTCAGATGCTTAAAGTTTTTCTATTATTCTCGATGCATAAAATGATTTGAGTTAAAATGTCCTGCTTAAGGTTTTACCATTTTAAAGTGGCTTTTTCTAGCATTTGCTATTTAATAATAAACTCTATGGAGTTCTTACTGCATTTTACTACAATCATTGAGTCATGGATATGAGCTTAGAAAGAGTACATATTTTTGAACGCTTTCTTGATGATGTATCCATTTTATAGCTACACAAAATAAATAAAACACTACTAATGCCAATTGTTTTATGCATTGCTATTGGCACTACATCCCTATGTAGGGCCTTCACCTCCTGTTTTTGGGTTTCCTAACTCACTACGAGGTGGGATCGTTACCCACACTCTCAACCAGGTGTAATTATCTGTGAAGCGTTTTGTTCTAAAGACTGGTTTACCTGCTTTGCGGTAGGAAAAACCCCAGATAAACTTGGGAGAAAAACCCTGCAGTCCACGCCCAAGACCGGCTAACTTGGCTATGTCTGAGAAAGATCCTTAGCTTCTCACGTCGACGACGAGAATGGAACGCAGGGCACTCATCGGCTTGTTCGGGTTCATTTTTTCACTATCGTATGATAGTGAAACACTGATGCAATCACAGAATCGAATTCAGTGTGTCCCAGATATTTTATAGTAGCGACATTCATTTAAACTTTAAAACTATATATTTGACAAATGATCGGTAAATATCGAATTGTTTAAGAGTACACTATGCTGTTGTTGAGATATTTATTAATTTTTATAATTTTCTTGGTGAAGGGTTTAAGGCCGTTTTGTTCTTTGTGTGCGTGCGTGCGTGCGCTCGCGAAATTGGCTAGAAACATCCATTCCGACATTTATTCAGTTCTCTAAACGTCTACTACGCCGCGCAAACAAGTTTAATGAAAAAGGTAAGAAGAAAGTATATTTGCCTATATTTATGCACTGGAAGGAATAAATAAAATTACAGGTATTCTTGAAATATGGGAATATCAAAAGTTTTATAGTGCCCAGACCAGTGGCAGCCCGTACACAAGCACTGCGACACTGCAATATCCCCGAAGGAAAAAATGAAAAAATTTAATTTTGTTTGTATTTATAAATAACAATGCTTACAACATTATATAAATGCAGTACAAAATTTTAAAGGTTACAGCTTATGTTTTGACATTGATTGAATAGTTAATAATTGCAATCGTTCGATTAACGCTTTAGATTACGAAAAAAATGTACTGCGATCTAACGCCGATATTCGTTTGCTCTTGTCATTGCATGTTACGTCATTCCCAACTGTAACTGCTCAAACGGCAGTATTTTTAGTATGCTTACGCGCCTTTTTTCTGTGAGATATGAAACGTTTATTATTGGTGCGTGTGCGTGGTGAACTATTTTTTGTAAATGTTATTTTATTTTGCTAAAATAACATATAATTATTTATTATTATAGATACAAGGCTGAATTATGACAAGTGTCACTGTTGAAAATATGAAAATAATAATATTTTTTCAATTATCGTCACACGAAACAAATGCACTGCGATCTAACGCCTATATTCGTTTGATGTCGTTGCACGTTACGTCATTAGATACACTGCCGCTTGGGCAATGTAATAAATTCGTTACTGAATAGGAATTTTCTTTTTTTTTTTTTTTTTTTTTGTATATGCAACACCCCCACTTAAAAATTTCACCGGCCGCCACTGGCTCAAACACATATATATTCAAGATAAACTGAGGGAGGGAGAGAGACAGACAGAGAGAGAGAGAGAGAGAGAGAGAGAGAGAGAGAGAGGGGAAGTGGGTTACAGTTAAACTACATGTGTTTTTAGTCAGACATATAACCATCTTTTCTTTATGTTTTAAGGAGGAAAAAAAACAATCTTAATAAATATTTCTTTTCACAGTCTTTGTTAAAGAATCGTTTGTCTTTTGTCATATTCTATCAACTTAGAAATTTGTCACGACTAAGTAGTACTTTCAATTTCTTAGAAACGCATCATTTTACATATTTTTTTTCTGGCTGTACATAGAAATATAATGCTGGAATATTTATGTTGTCATGATGTTTTCGTGAGTACGATATTTGTTTTCCTCTTCGTCTGCTTAAAACACATTGAAAGTTGAAAGTTCACGATATGTGCTTTCGAATGGACATTTGAAGAAGAACAATTTCCCATCACTTTCATGCTGCAGCAAAATATTGTATATTCCGTATATTGTTCCTTAATATACGGAACAATACAATCTCTATGGATTATTGGTAAAGAAATTCGAATCGTGTTATGCTTCTGGCAGTCCACTAAAATGGGAATTTAGTGAGACCCAGTCTTAAACCTCAAATGAAACGGGATTGTATTTAAAATATGCTAAAATGAAAAAAAAAAAAAAAAAACAATGGTATTCATGAAAGAAATTAGACTTAAAGAAATCTCAGTAAAACTATTTTGCGAAGTATATGTTAGTCGTTGCAAAAATAGTGATTAGCATTAAAATACTGCTATTGTAAAGCATGAATGGAAGAAGAACTCTTTTTTCCTTTTAAAGATGATAAACATTCTCTGTTAAGTGGTACCTATTGGTAGCTTAGCATATATCCAACTTGTACCCTACTTCTTGTTATGGGTGTTCAGAAATTGCTCTGGTCACTGTGTTCAGAAATTACTCTGTTCATTACAGAGTAATGAACATTGAGTAGACTTATTTTGTTCAACATTACCAGTCCGTGTAAATGGACTAAATCGCTGCCTGATATATTTATCATTCAGTTATGTTTGTTAAAATGATTCTGCTAATTTCTTCACAAAAATCATTGACTGAACTTTTTTGAGTGCCATTCGACATTAACTTTTATTGTTGAACTGTCTTTCTCGTGACAACTACGGATTAAACTGAGATGTGCAAGAGTTTTTGAGTAAATTAACAGTTATCGTAATTTAAGTGATTATCAACTATTAATTTGAAAACTGTTTGAATTATTAAAACATCTCCATCTGATGTGGAAAGAAAACTTGGCATATGGAAAACACGCGTGTTCTTTTACAAAGTTAATAATTAACAATAATGAATAACTTGTATTAAAAACATTTAATAATCAAAAGAAGAGCCAAAGCCTTAATTTCGGCAATGTTAAATAGACAGAAATAGGTAATCTTTAATTACCAAAAATAGAAACTTTGAAAGCTTCGAAAATTGACCAGAGAGCTTATGAGAGTATAAATGAATATGAGAGAATGATAATACAATTGAGAATGAATGAGTGAATTGAGAATGAGAAAATGAGTGAATTGAGAATGAGAAAATGAGAGAATAAGGATGTCAGTTGAGAATGAGAATACAGTTTTCGAAACTTTCCAAGTTTCTATTTTTCTTCGGCTATGAAATAAGGATGGATCTTTAATAATTCCTATTTCTCCTATTAATAAAAACCCAACTCTTCAAACGGTCGAATACGAGAAGTATCTGAGAAAACTAGTTTAAAATGCCAGCTTGCACTTGCGTTGAATTCTATTTGAATATGCAACGATCAAATAGTCTCATTTGCAAATTGACGCACGTTATTCAAGCAACTGCATGCCCTCATTAATCAGCGTTGCTAGAATAAGTTTAAAACAAACTTTATCAGTACCGATAAATTTCAGTGATGACTTCGAAAGCTAAACTGATGTAGATTAATCGAGACAAAGCAGCTTTGAAAGTATAGGAATGGTGAAGGCATTGAGAAAAAGAAAGAATCACTTGTTATTGCTAAAAGAAAGAATGATAAACTTAACTTATTTTTCACGCTTACGTAAAAATTAAATTGCTATTATACTATTTTGGTGTCTTAACACTATGAGTAGAAATATTTAAATTCACTAGTAATTCAATAATAAAAAGTTATTTTGATCATTTTTTTTATTTATAAAATAAGATTTGATACCATAGTCATGGAATAAATCCAATCATCTCACTTTCTTAAACAGTGAAAGGATGGGATTTTAATAAGGAAATTCAAAGAGCTTCAAGAAAGAAGAATGCTTTTCACAATCTCTTTAGGAAATGAAGATCAAAATTAGTTCGCTTATATAATGAGCATGTCTGGAATTAAATGAAACAAAATACCAGACACTAATTTCAATAGATTATCGTGAACAGACCAGGAACTTCTAACGACCTATTTTCTGCATAAACAACTTTTTTTTCTCTCAAATAACAATACTCGGTTAACTAAATACAGAGCGAAAACAACAATCAGTTAGATATTATGAATATATCTTGAAAATACATATAAAAAAGTTAAATAGAAGTGGAGGAGTGAAGTTCACTCCTAAACAGAGCTAACTGAATTATTATTATTATTATTATTATTATTATTATTATTATTATTATTATTATTATTATTATTATTATTATTATTATTATTATTATTATTTATTTATTTATTTATTTATTTATTTATTTTCTGTGTTGAATTATCGACAACAGAGCTACCAAACGGTGGTTTGGTAAGCTAAATTACAGATGAATAATAGATAACATTTATGACAGACAAATATGTCTACCTCTACATTCCTTATGCTGAAATCATTAGTCTAATGACTAATGATTTAAGTACAACTTCTGACATTAAATATCTAACAGGAGCCAACAGTCAGTTTGTTGGCTTCTTCAGAGCGTTTCATCCGACGTACTGTTAATACACCTAATGCCAGAAGTAAATTAATCACATTGATATCGAGCTATGCAGCTAAATCAGCTAAACAGTTAATTTAGTTAAAAACTAATCTGCTGATCCGAAAC
Organism: Typopeltis vanoorti; assembly: GCF_054136105.1. Taxonomy (NCBI): domain Eukaryota; kingdom Metazoa; phylum Arthropoda; class Arachnida; order Uropygi; family Thelyphonidae; genus Typopeltis; species Typopeltis vanoorti. The sequence continues at coordinate 109,549,510 of NC_143556.1, read as the reverse complement.
TCTTTTCCATATCAAATTAATTAATTTGAAACGTGCCTACATTACACAGCATCATTAAAATACATTACAAGGTACCATTCAGTTGAAGGGTGTATAGTTTTTTTTTTAAAGGTATATATCTTCAGCTCCATGGTTGAAGAAATGCTGAAGTAAGTTGAAACGTCTACATATTTTTTAATAACATACAAATTAATCATCAGTCATCTTTTTTTCATTTAAAATAGAGAAATCCACAGATTATGCTGTAGTAGCAGCATTGAAGTAGATCAAAAGAGGACGTCAGCATTCATGACATGATTAAAAACCATTGCAATTGCATTCCACATCACCCGAAGGCTAACTGGAATTTCGTTAACAAGATTAAAAGAGAGCAATATGGAAATATTTCTATAAAGGTTAAGGAAAACTGAGATATTTTCCTTAACTGAGAGGTTAAGGAAAACATCTCAGTTAAACCAGGAGTTAAATTTCGCTGACTCAAATAGCAAATGTAAACTAAAAATATAATGCGTTTTAAGGAAACGCATTATATTTTTATGATGCGTAATTTAAACTTGTTCAGTTAGTTAATGTTACAGTAATAAATAGAACAACAGTTGTTGTAATTTTAATGATAAGCATAGATTAAAACAATTATCAAGAATTATTTAAATTTAATACAGTGTTCAACTCTGTTAAATTCAAAACTCTGCTTCATGAAGAAAACAAATTGTCTGGTGCAAGGTAGTTATTTATTATCTTGACAGTATGTTGGAAGTATCCCATTTTAAATACACTAAAACCAAGTCGAATATTTCCAACTTGGATTCTTCGTTTATAAAATTGGCAAAACCCATTTTTCCTGCAAAGAAAGGATTATCGGTCATAACGTTAATTCATAACAAAAGATCAGATAGAAGAATGTTTAATGAAAACTAGAAATATATTATTCTCTAAAACATAAAATTAATTAATTAAACTCACTGATATAACCAAAAGTGAGCAGCTGCAGAAATGTGTCACATTTGTCACTTTTTGTTGCCAAAGATATTTCTTCGGTTTGGTATTTATGAACTGATTTTTTGTACTTCATGTATTTATTTATTTATATTATATTTATATGTAACATTTATTTATATACATTATTTTATGTTTAACACTGATTTTTTGTCTTTTAAACCGATAATAAAATTCAGCGAATGCATCCTAAAGAGATGTGTTGGTAAGCTCGCATAATCCTCTTCCACCTGCTCAAAAATATATATGTCACAGTGCGATTCGAATTCACATCCTGTTGGAGGAGCCCAGTAAATACACTAAGCCAACTAATCTAGTATCTTATTTAATTGTAAATATCCTTCATAAAAGATCGAACACTTATCTTACATTTAGTACATTGGTTGGAAAAGTTAGAGAATCCGGTTTTTATTGTTCTAGAAATGCTGCATGGAACTTTTTTCCAGCTGCTTCCAATTAGCAAAGTGGTGGCATGACGGATGACGAAAATGGTGTATAACCTGAAGATTTTCACAAAATCGGCGAACAAGGGCCGAGTTTTTGAGATATTAAATTTAAAATATTCTAGAAATTATCTTATTCAATCTTTTAACTGTACTGCTATCACAGGTTTTCAGAGGTTATGAGATTTGATAAGGTTTGGTTGTATTTTAGTAAGTCATGAGATCTGAGCACTAAAATGATAACCATTTTCTCCTATTTTGTACAGAATCTTCACAAAGCATGATAGAACTCATCTATATATCGAAAAATTCGTTAAAATATTTCTTTCTTTTTCTTTCTTTTTATATTATGGAATCACCTATTTAAGACGGAAGAATATCCTAGACTTAAAGATACATTAAACCGACAGATAGTGTGGTTATATAAATTGTAGAAACATCGCAAGGACATATTAGTTTTAGTTACGTTTCTTGCGCATTTTGTTATTGATATTTTTGTATTTACTTTTTTCGTTACACATTTTATGCATAATGAATCTCTTGATGACTCAGGAGCTTGTGTAATAGTATTTGAGAATTTTGTTATTTTTGTAGTAAGAGAGGCAACAAAATGTTATTATGCACGGCATTTGTGAAAAGCAGCAACGATAATAACAAAATATTCGAAAGCATTTTGCAATAAATATAATAAAGTTAGGCATAAGTTAATGGAATTCAACCATCAATCTGACACATTTCTATATTTATTTAAGTAATCAGTAGGACTTAAATACGGTTACAGGAAAATTCATCGAAAAACAGTTAATCGAAAGACAATTGATTGAATGCAATTTATCGAACAGCAATTCATCGAAAAAGCAATTCATCGAATGACCAATTCATCGAACGACAATTCATCGAACTACAATTCGTCAAAAATGCAATTCATCGAAAATCAATTCACCGAAAATTTTTCGATGAATTCTTTCATAATTCATCGAAGAGTCATTTTTCTTGCAAAGTAGTGTTTAAAAATGTTCAGTAACAATATGGAACGTTATTCATGATACAGACAGCATATGGAAGTGGTCATTGAAACGTAATAATAATTATTTTCTTGCATTTTAGAACATTTAATGTAAGTGTATATATGCTTCATTGTGCAGATAGCGACTTATCTGTAGAGAAGACAGTTCGTTCTACCAAATTTTGTCGCAATAACGCTAGTCCGACTGAAATTAAAAATTTCATTAAATTTCATCCAGCCAGAGCGGAATCGCTAATATCATTTCGGAATTTTTTACGGAAATGTTATGATAAAAGTGATCCATTTGGAACTAAAACTGAACCTTGCAGACAGCTTCTTGTACTGAAAACTTCTGCGAATTCTTAGCAGAATTTGCAGAAGTTTTCAGTACAAGTCAGCGAATTCAGAGAGTTATTGTAATTTATGATAAATTTTCATTAACTTATGAATTTGTATTAGCTAATGCTGCTATTTAGAATTTAGGATCAGAAATGTTAAAGCCTAGCTTAACAGCATGGCTTTTAAGACATCATTAAAAGTTTTTTTAAGGGGAAAGGGTGGCAAAATATGCTCCTGCATGGGGTAACAAAATTCCTAGGGCCGGCCCTGGGGCCAGGTGTGGTGATATGGTGTTTGAAATAGACAATGAACGGCCTGAGTTGTATATTGTCTGTTGGATTTCGTAAGCAAGTGGATTGTCCTGCAAAAGCAAGACACCTCTGCTTAGTTTCTCGCAACGTTTTTCCTTCTGTACCTCCTTCAATTCCTTCAGAGCTGCTGTAACAGTTTCACCATTTTTGAGGTACTTGTTAAGGATTATACCATCCATATACTAAGGACAATGGCGAGAACCTTCCCTGCTGACTTTTCGAAACTTCTTTGGCCCATGGAGAACCTTTGTGTCTCCACTTCATTGACTATTGTATGTTCTCTGGTTCATAGTGACGAAGCCATGTTTCATCAACGGTCATAATACGAGCTAAAATTTGCACCTGATTTCTCAAAATTATCAAAAATCCCTTGAGATGAAAGCACATGTTTTCTCTTTTGGTCGGCATTCAAACCTTTGGGGACACTTTATTGAGAGTACCTGCATGTCCAGATTTTGGTAAATAATGATACCAACTCATTTCCTGGATGTCTCCAGAGTCTTTGCGATGTTTTTGGCTGGCATTTGTTCATCAAGGATCATGGCATGCACCGCATCGAAGTTTTCAGGCGTGTGATCTCTGTGGAAGGTCTCCCTGACCTGGGAGCATCTGTGTCTCAGGATGCCCAGCTTTCAATTGTTGGTTATACTGGATGGCACAGACCCCAAACTTCTCACACAATGTTTGGTGAATCCCTGTTGCAGACGTTTTTTTGCAGCACGAAAAACCTGATGACACGCACTTCTGTGTCTTCGAATTTCTTCAAAACCACTAACATATTTTCTTACATATCCTAAATGAAAAACAATAATTATTACGATTTCGGGAAACATAGGTGTTAAAGGGTTTTAAGATATGGTCTTCCTTGTGGTTTATATCAGATGCTTTAACATCATTTTTGTTTTAGGTGTTTATCAGACCTTTTCAGTCTCCCCCTTTGCGATATCTCAGAAGAAATATCGCAAAGACACGTGTTGATATATCAACAAGTCTTACATGCTGACTGATATCAAGTTTACTGAATTCCTCATGAATACCTCTAACTCACTCACCATCAGTGTTCCTCCTCCTTCTGACCTCAAGTTCTGTAGGATGTTATTTTCACGAGGATGAAATAACTTTATGAAATGTTCATTTAACGTTCTCAACTATATCCGCCTCAGTTATGCCCCGCATAACTGAGGCAACCATTATGCCCCCAAAAACATCGCGCTTTCTGAACGAAGTCGGATAAATAGTAGTTAACCGTATATAAGTGACTTGAAAGATATATCCCTCTCAAAACAATTAAAAAAAAAAAATTGCACACACACATTTTTTTTTTTTTCTTCACCTCACATGCCTTATAATTCATTTTTCGGCTATCTATATTTTCGATGAATTGTGATTTTTCGATAAATTGTTGTTTTTCGATCAACTGCGTTTCGATGAATTGGGTTTTCGATCAACTGCTGATCGGTGAATTGTTTTTTCGGGAATTTGCCTTTTGAGGAATTGCTTTTTCGATTAACTGTTGTTCGATGAACTGATTTTCGATCAATTGTTTATCGAAAATCATTTCGATAAACAATTGACAATTTATCGAAATTTTCGACAATTTCGACAATTTATCGAAAAAGTAATTCGGTGAATTGCTTTTTCGATAAATTGTCGTTCGATGATCTTTCGGTGAACTCTCCAGATACCCGTAAATACAACTATAAAAAATACAAAGTTGAAAACTGGTTGTTTAAAGTTGAAAGCTGAAAAAAATTGCGAATAGCATTATATATTAAAATTATCTCGTTTTTATGAAGGAAACGGATGTGACATAATCCTTCCATCTTTCACGGCAAAAAGCAATATTCATCGTATGTTATGTCAAGAGTGAAATAAACGAGGCGTCCATAGCTTGGTATAAGATGTTTAAACATTCTCCATCCGAGTTTGAAAACCATAACAAATATTTTTTAGAAATGAAACAAAAAATCAAAATAGGAAACATTTCACTGTACTCAAGAGGAAACGGGTTTCTCCGTGACATTTAATATTTTTATCCAAAATAATCGAAATGTTTATAAACCCAACTTTAAAAACTCATTTCGAGTTAGAAAGGGATTTATATTACCAATGATTTCGAAGATATATTCTTTTCAGCTCTCTCTCTCTCTCTCTCACTCTCTCTCTCTCTCGATTCGTTTTGAGGCACAGCCTACATGAGAGAATATCGTAAAGACCAAGATCGCAAAATGTCATTGCTGAATACTTTCAAAACACGCAAGATATGCATAAAAAAAATAAATCCAACATAAAAACAAATTCTTAAGCAACTATTTATTTCAATATGAAATTTAAAAAAAAAGAATTTTTACGACATATTAAAATATCTTGTGCCTAGAAAAAAATGGAAACTTTATAACACATTTGCGTTATTTGTTTATTTGCGTTGTGTTATAAAATAACGTTATTTGCGTTATTTTATAACACATTTGCGTTATTTGTTATGGTTTTCAAACCGAGTTTGAAAACCATAACAAATATTTTTTAGAAATGAAACAAAAAATCAAAATAGGAAACATTTCACTGTACTCAAGAGGAAACGGGTTTCTCCGTGACATTTAATATTTTTATCCAAAATAATCGAAATGTTTATAAACCCAACTTTAAAAACTCATTTCGAGTTAGAAAGGGATTTATATTACCAATGATTTCGAAGATATATTCTTTTCAGCTCTCTCTCTCTCTCTCTCACTCTCTCTCTCTCTCGATTCGTTTTGAGGCACAGCCTACATGAGAGAATATCGTAAAGACCAAGATCGCAAAATGTCATTGCTGAATACTTTCAAAACACGCAAGATATGCATAAAAAAAATAAATCCAACATAAAAACAAATTCTTAAGCAACTATTTATTTCAATATGAAATTTAAAAAAAAAGAATTTTTACGACATATTAAAATATCTTGTGCCTAGAAAAAAATGGAAACTTTATAACACATTTGCAAAAATATTTCTGAATATTCGAAAGAAATATCATGTTTTTTTTTCAGTTAAAAACAATTTTTTAAAATTTAAAAGGACATTACTGAGAAACATTTATTCTCATTCTTGTAATGCATAGCTTTAGTTCAGCTGATGTTCCTTACTAATGAACCATTCAAATTTGAATAGCAAAAATTTACTATTTCATAGTACTTCACAGCATCGAAGTTACTGGTTGTTGTTTCATTTTATCAGAAGCTACATATTTTCATCTCAGTTTAAGTTCAGTTACCAGTTGCGTTACCCTGCTGCATCCGCTGAGGCTAAGAGTGAGTATTTTATGTCTGTAGTTATGTTTGTTCACTGGACGGTTTGCCTATTTTGAGAAATGAAAAATACGAGTTTTCGAGAAGGTAAAATCTTCAACCACCGTATGAAACGTGCTAACTCACCTTAAATAGAAAAGTTCTTATAAATGTTCTTCAGATTATACACGAGATTCGAACTCAGGCCTTTCCACACAAAGGGCTCTTTAGAAACCAACTGAGCTTCGGAGGATCTAAATGAGAATTAAAAAGAAAAAATTATGTTTCATTAACTAGCGTTGAACTTAGCACTGGCTCAACAGAATTAAATTAGAATTATGACTAAAATTTGAAGAAACATGTAGAAGAGAAACATAAAACACAGAAGAAAAATATAACATAGAAGTATGGCTAAACATACGTCGCATTAAAGACTTTTTAACTACAGTTTGAAATTGTTCAAAGATGAATTACAAAAAAATCTCATGATGTTCGTATAAGTTCACATTACTTAAAGAACTCTACTTGATGGAACTTTTATCATTCTCGCTCTTATCTGCTCTTTTAATCACACGTTAGCCTTTTTGGCTTGTGTATACAAGAGTTTAGCAGAAAGGTAATGAGACAAAATTAGTATAAAATCGTGTATTCAATTAATTATCTGATACATCGTAGTTATGATACCTTCATAACCACGATCCAACGTTTCTTCCATGCGGTATAACAGAATCGGAGGTCCTCTTCAGTTAGCTCGTTTATGGCCACTATCACGGCTCTTTGGATATTTAGTACAATCTCAAGATGGGTATCTGTTCTCTTGTCCATGAACTTGGGGAAAATAAAAACGTCACGCTGAGACAAGGCGGGCGAGTACAGCGGATACTCAACACTTGAATGCATATTTTGGTACATACTCGGGAATTGACAGAGCAGAATGCAGTGGCGGCCGGTGAAAATTTTAGTGGGGGTGCTGCATATACAAAAAATAAAAAAATAATAAAAAATAAAAAATTATTTTTTTTCCTAATCAGTAACCAATTTATTAATAAATAAACTTACATGTTAAAAATTGCTTTATCAAAAATATTTCACCCTCACCACGAACAAACACCAATAATAAAAGTTTCGTATCTCACAGAAATAACGAGCGCAAGCATACGATACACTGCCCAAAGAGCAGTGTCAAGCGTAAACAAATATCGGCGAGTCTACCTGCAATTGGCCCGATCATTCTTACACTGCGTTAGATAGCAGTGTATTTGTTTCATGTAACTATAATTGAAAAAAATATAATTCTTTTCATATTTTCAACAGTGACACTCGTAATAATTCAGCCTTGTATCTATAATAAATAAATAATTATATGTTATTTTAACAAAATAAAATAAGATTTGCAAAAAATAGTTCACCCTTTCGTATCTCACAGAAATAACGCGCACAAGCATACTATACACTGCCCAAAGATCAGTGTCAAATTCACTAGTTACGTGCAATGAGAAGTGCAAACAAATATCGGCGAGTCTGGCTGCAATTGGTTATTATTATTATTATTATTATTATTATTATTATTATTATTATTATTATTATTATTATTGACATGTGATAATTCTGAACACTGCGTTAGATCGCAGTGTATTCGTTTCGTAATCTAAAGCGTTAATCGAACAATTTCAATTATTAACTAATCAATCAATGTCGAAACATAAGCTATAACCTTTAACATGTTGTACTGCATTTATATAATATTGTAAGTATTGTTATTATTTATAAACACAAACGAAATTTAATTTTTTCATTTTTTCCTTGGGGATGCTGCAGTGTCGCAGTGTTTATGTACTGGCCGCCCTGGCAGAATGTGAAGGCACATTGCCATGAAGCAAGATCCAATCATTCGCAATTTCTGGACTACCCATAACACGCGTTTTCGCAACCGTTAAAGACTTTATTTGTCGTAAATTTGATTCACAGTCTCCCCAGAAGTTGTTCGTTTTTGTTGTGATGGGATGCCCTGCACGTTGCTCATCTTCTACGCTTTTTCTCACCTCCAAAATTACCTTGTGCCATTGAAACACTTGAGCACGTGGTAAAGAATCATGACCATACGCCCACTTAATTTTATCGAACGTTTCCGTAGCACTGTAGTTCAAACACGTAATATAATTGATATAACTGCACAACGTTGCACAACATTCTCCCTTTTCATTTTCATGACGAACACACCAGACACACTTTCTAAAAACACAATCACTCGGCAGGTGTTTATCCTGTCGGTAAATTAGGAAGGCCTGACTTTCTTTTTAAGGATTATAAATGCTAAATTCGGTGATAATTTGACAAGCTAGGGCCCTTAGATTAAATTCCATTAGTGCGAACAGACACGCTGAACAAATGTTATAAGTGCAGTAGTTAAAAGCGTTCATAAAAAGCAAGATTTTTTTTTTCTAAAGACAGCTTAATTTTTTATTTTATTTTATTTGCCAATGAAGCATTTGACACATTTCATAAATAATTTAAGGATAAAACTGAATTGATGAAATAGTATGATGATATAGTAAACATAGTAAAAATAATAAATAGTAAAAATTTAAAATAAAATAGTAAAATCATCTCTAAAGCTATCATTTGCTGATTTTGCTATTATAAAAAGTGTTGAGCACATGTATTGAGGATTAAAAAGTAATGAGGATATGTAAAAAAGTATTGAGAATATGCACATTCATGAGCATAAAAAGCTATTATAATCACGAGCATGTAGAATATGTATTTATATTAAATGAAAAAAAAATATTTTATTCCCTTTTCCATTAGTTTATTCATTGATTAACTTTATCAATCTACGCACATAATGGACATTAGAGTTCTCTTTCTTTCTTCCGCTTCTGTGTACGCTTTTGCAGTGCTATTATAGCATATCTACAAAACAGACGAGTTTGACAGAGGCATGTTGGCATGTTTTGAGAGATGCTGTAATAACAAAGATTTAAAAAAAAATATTTTCTAATATTTAGAAAATCTTTTTAATAGCAATCTCTGTTTTTAAATATGTATTGCATATTTAGAAAATGTGAATATATTTTCTACAGTAAGTTACTCAGAGTGATAGAGCTTCCTCTTGATAAAATAAAAATATGAATTTACAGATAAATATTTATGCATTTCTAAGTATGCAAATTATTCTCAAACTGTTGTGGAGTGATGTATGTTTAAACTGCTCATATAAGCTACATATTCATTCCTCCAGTTTATTCTACTTTTTTTCGTTACTTTATAACCTGATACTCTGTAATACTACCTCTTGAAATCGCTTACTGTCTCTTGTCTCTCTCCTTCGAATTATTACATCTCGCAAATCTTTGTGTGTGTGTGTGTGTGTGTGTGTGTGTGTGTGTGTGGCGTTCTTTTATTTCTTGTCACTTTCTTTTTGATTACTTTTTTATGTTCCAGTTTCAATTTTTTTAATACTCTCTCTCTCTCTCTCTCTCTCTCTATCATCTATCTATCTTCAGAACTACGACCTAATCGTGTCTATTTTTCTCTAGAGATCATCTAGAATGAACAAATGTTACTCTTAAAGTTTCTATTATTTCTTCCAGCAGTTATTGGAAATAATGCCATTGTAATATTCCTTTGGCTACTCGAAGAGATCATATAGGGTTAAACAGATTATTTGCCCGTTTTCCTTTTTGTTACCGATATTTCAACTTGCAATAAAATTTATGATTTTATACAGTTTATTCTAAACATGTTCCATAAAAGTCATTAAAATTGTTATAAAATTATAGAGTTTTCTGTATGCTTTCTTCATTATATATAACTTATACTAAAGAAAGTAATTATTTAACTTATCCAATGATAGCAGTGATCAAAGAGTAGCCAATATTTTTTAAATATTGCCAAGTACGTATTTATAACACTGTATTCATGGCGATTATTATTATTTTTTATCTCATTATATAACGATTATACTCAGAAATTATACAAAGCAGTAATATAAACCTCTTTGAAAAAAATATAAAAACATTTAATTAATATAATTATATAGAGAATTTTTTTGAAAATACATATTTCTATACTTTCTTAAAGAATACTATTGTTGACTCTGATCTAGAATCATTCCGATTTCTGAATAATTTCGAATTTATGTAATATTTATTGCATAAATTTATGCTTTACGCATTATAATTTATTCTAAATATTGTGAGTGCGAGAAAGGCTTTATGATTACCAATCATTCTAGAATGACAGAGAGAGAGAGAGAGAGAGAGAGAGAGAACAGTCTTCAGATGTTCTAGGGTGAAAGATATTTTCAGCTAATTACTCTCTGAATGAATTTTTTTATAATGAAAAAATCATTTAAATATTAAACGAGGGTTATTTGTGTGCTGATTACCCTTACTGCTATCATTTCAATAAAAAAACCCAGACAACAATGGAAAATTTATGGAATATTAATAGTTAAGATAGTTTTTACTTAGCAGTTAATAGTTTTTATTTCGAATTTTATAAATTATGTTACGAATTTCATAGTTCAACTTAATTATTTTTTTAAACAATAACAATTTATGGCTGCACTCTACAGAATAAAAAAGGTATTTCTTTTCTTGGGATATTTTCTATGGTTAATATGAGGATGGCATTTTGGATGGCATTTTGGATGGCATTAAATACTGCTGGTTTCAGTATTATAATAAATACATATGGCAGCTGTATCATTTCTGAAACGGACTCTTCTTCTTCTTCCATTAGAATGCACTCTTTTGCCATTTCTATCGACTTCCGATTTGATATGCTGCATCATTCTCTACTTCATTCATTTACGGGTTGCATCAATGAACTGTCTTTCACGAGGTTCTATAGATATACCATTTTCGGCATATCTGGATATAATTCATGATGATGACGTTCTTGAGTGCTGAATTTAGGAGCACTGAATAAATGTCGCTTTAGTCACTCTATGGATATATGGCGCCTCGTGATACTGGTTAATGTACACACCATTAAAATAGGGTATTGGAAATATCGCCTAAGGATAATGCATAGGAAAGATATTATTCCGTGTAATAACTGAAAACACAGAATCTCCAACAGACAGTGTTGTTATCAACGAAATACGCCCATGCCGTGATAACGTTCTTTTTGTATTGATGTCATGTTTTAGAGTGCATTAGCTGATATCGGAAGAAGCCACATTTTCACTTGTAGGTGTGCAAAATGTTATTTATTGCCAGCTATCAAAATAATCATAGTTTCCAAGAGCAGCGGTAAAATCTTTTACTTCGGTTTGAAAGCTGTAAATTATTTCTTAAAGCCTTCTTACACTGCAATGCATTCTGTATTATAAATATGGAAGAAGCAATTTAAATGTTTTCTTACACTTGCAAAAGTTAAACGATTTTTACATTTGCTAGTTTAATGCATTTTTGAAATTTTCTAAACTCAAAATACCAATAGCAAAACGTGTTATTCTCTAAAACACTTAACTTATTAAGCAAAATTAAAAAAAAATAACTAAATTATATTACCCGTCAAGGTTTGTTCAGTTTCAGTTCACTGCATTTTTGGATATTATGTGATAAGTTGCACTAAATCTAAATACTTTGAAACAAAACAGATGAACTTTAAATATTCGCTACGGTTTAGTAAATCAGGAAAACATTTCTCACATCTGATCTTAGATAAACTTCAAAGAGATTTGCTAAACTGAAGTCATGGCTCCAGTGAGCTCCCACTGACCGATAATAAGGAAGAAATTCTTTGCAACTTAGGCTGTTTCATTCAAGTAATAACAAGCAAGAAGAATGCTACTTGTCTTCCTCTTGACTTTGATAATAATTCAGAAAAGGTTTGATTTTATCTGGAGAGAAAAAAGTCAAATTGTCTCAAGTCAAATATCAAGTATCATGTTCAACGTCTTGGGTTGACTCCCACCTCTAACTATCTCGCACAACACATTCATACTTTCCTCTACAGCCTCGAAAATATTTGGTGTTCCTTTCCGCTCAGGAGAAAATATCAATCAATTATCTAACCAATCTTGGAATAACGCCCCAACATTTCACGCAGTGCACCATACCCTAAAATGCATAAAGCTATACAGTAAAGGGCAGTCCGGATACTAGATTACTCATCTCTCTCTCTCTCACACACACACACACACGCACGCACGCACGCACGCACGCACGCGAGCGCGCGCGCGCACACACACACACACACACACACACACACAGAGAGAGAGAGAGAGAGAGAGAGGTTCATGGACAACGGTCTGCTGCATTGACTACATCTTTCTTCACTTTAATTTAAGACTGTAACAAGCACGACTGCTGGTATTTACACACGAGAAATTGAATGCCTTCAATGGCTATTGTCTGAAGATAATATTAAAAAAAAGTAAAAAGATACATGAAATATTATATCAGATCCAACAGCGAAAAAAGAAATGTTTCAAGTACACGAAATATTTCTTTAATATATCTGTCAGTATTAAAATATAATCAATAATATAGCCAAAATAATTAAAGATAATATCATTCTTTCTATAAACTATATATTAAAATATATTCTTAAAACTATTCTCAAGCAACAAATTGAAACCATGCCTTACTTGCAATCAATACAGTCGTCAATTTATTATGACGTCTTTTTTTATTTTTTATGATCTGATCGATATTGCGTGCTCTCTTCATATCTGCCGATCTAATACCAGATTCATATATAGGATTCGTATACAAAAACGTATTAATGCCACCTCTCTGTCTACCGGATTGGGACATAAACCATTCATAGAGAAAGTGATATATTTGTTTCAACATAAAACAGATCAGAATTTCTGGCTGAATATGTCACATTTCCATTATAATGACAAAAATAAGATGATCTGAGTCACTGCTGCGTCACTATTACCAACAGTCAAAATGCAATATAATACAATACTCATGTTGCAGAAATTGCTGCATTGAAATTAAACCCTGATTACAAAATGACCTATTTTAGGTAATTCATAATTCAATCTTAATACAGTGTAATCAATAAGCAAATGTAATCAATAATTGGACTATTTTTTAACAACTTCTTATTTAATATTTAAATCAATAGCTATTTCGATTTGGACTAATTAACAATTAATTTAAATCTTAAATGTTTGTCACATGCAGTATTTACCAATATATTCTGTATCATAAACAGAATGCTATTTATCGCCTTGTTGATGACTTACTCGTCAATTATCCATATCGTTAACGGTTTCATGCTTCATCTTCAATGGCACTAGAAATGGTTTGTGAATGAAAGCAACAGGAGACGAAAATTAATTATAAATATGATTAGCGTCAATTATACAAGGCGGCTGATGGAGTTATCGATGCGTTGACCTCGTATTATCTTCTCATATATGACAGAAAATGACGCTTATATAGATGCCACTGATGGGATTGACGCAAACGCAGACATTATCATTTCTTCGCTAAACTATCCAAATAGTGGGCAACTTAACTATCCAGAGGCATTTAACAGAAATCGAGAATTACGCCAAGTAGCTCATTAATTCATTTACGTGCCTACAGATCTTAAACAGATGTTTATAATGAAAATATTCCGATTTAGAACAAAAGATGTTTTAAAGTAAACATCTTTTGTTAAATAATTCTTGCTTGTAAAGACCCATTTTTTTGTAGGGGAAGTCTTATAAATAAAATTTTTAAATTTTTATTTATAATTAAATAAAATTATGAATCAGGCTGATTCATAATTTTATTTAATGTCTTTCTAATTCCTTTTCTGATAGTGTTGTATCCAGCTGATCCATTTAATTTTTATCCTATGTTAGTTATAATATTAAGTTTCTATACTGTTTTTTTTTTTTAAATTCTTTATAGTCCTTTCTGGGGAGATCTTAGCATTTATAAATATATAGTATATTAGTGCCGTGTGTACTGATATTAGTACCCGGCTAAGATTTTTTTTTATTATTATTTTGTTTTTATGATATATTAATTTTTTTTCAAAATCATCGGCTCTAGATTCTAAATATGTAACTTTTCAAGCCACTTGAGGTCATTAGTAAACTTTTCGCATCAAGAGACGAAATCCATCTTCCCTTAATGACATTCACTAAGCCCATGGTTGGATTCGAACCCGCAACCTCTGCTGAGAGAGCGCTAGCATTCTAACTAATCAGCGAAGTAAGCAGTTAATGTAATGAATGCAAGATTTTTTCTTATTTTTTTTATTTTTTAAATATATTTATTTTTATACTTTCAAGGATTTCTATTATCAGAAACTCACGTGAGTTTACTTTTTTATTTTCCTTTAAAGTTTAGTCTTCTTCAACCTTGGCTACATAGTCATATATGCTGTTTTGTTTTGTGTTCTGATTTTAAACTTGCATTTTTTAAGGGAGATGTTTTCTCTTATTTTCCATTTATTTGCTTAACATGCTTCTCTGGCAAAAGCTAGTGTCTTAAAAGCCATTCCATTGATTGTAGAGTACAGTTACAATTAATCACTTAACTGATACCTGTTTTACTAGTTGCAAAGATTCAAGATTAGCTTGAATTTTTTTTCAATTAATAATCGAAATGGAATGCATTTATTCAAATAATAAGCTTTCAATTTTAAAATTTAAAACTTTTTTTATTATTTATAAAATAATGTATATTATGTCTTCATATTCTGCATTTAATGAGCATTGTAATACAACACGGTATAGTATATATCTTCACAGTTAATCTTGGGTTATCGATAGTGATTGATAATTTTTTTGTTCGACTCTGTTCTGTAGTTCTGTAGAGTAGCAATTATCATTTTCTATCAGCAAGACTGCAGATTGCTCTTTGGCAGTTAACAATGAACTGATTCCAACATTACGCATATTTGCCAAGTCACAAATATTTATCTAGTCGAAAGCGAATATGATTTACTCGAATGCGCAGGAAACAATATAGTAGAGAAATGATTTTGTTAATTATAACGCAAAATTAATAAATTTTGCGTTGGACTAGTAAAATTACAGCTAAAAATTATATTATTAGTTGAATGTCCGTTTTAAATGATTATTATTTTTATTATACTGAGAATTATGCTTTCATTTGTGCAGAGTCAGATCTGTATAAATTAATATTTAGAGTTAAAATATGACTGCGTTTAACAGAAAGGAATAATTTTTTAATAGTTATCGTTTCCATTTCATAATTATTTTTTTAAAAATAATGGTAAGAGGTATCTCATTTTTTATGACAATTCTGTAGAATTGTCATGTTGTCTTAACAGAGTTTTATGATTTACGATTGTAATCCTCCATCTTCTTTCTTTTCTTAAGTTTTTTTTGGTAAGCCATTAAGCGTCTTAAAAGATACGTTCCTCCCATTCACTGTTTGTTTTATCTGATTCACTGCACAATTTATAAAAGTACGACACATAATTTACGTTGCGTAGTTTGAAGAAAAAGAACTGGAGACAGAAGCTTTGTTAACTTACATTATTTGATTTGATTTCGAACCACAAAGGAAAACATAAAACATACGCAAAAGAATGAGAAAAATGTAAACAAAAAAGTTTTAAAGTTTAAGAAGTTTTATCTGAATAAATATTTCTTGAGTAGTATGCACTCCCCAGAGAGAGAGAGAGAGAGAGAGAGAGGACAAGCTTGATTCTTTTTCCGGTTTCCGAAAGGCATTTTCTAGATTTATGGATGGTAATATAATTCAAAAAAGTACGGGATAAAATAATATTTGGATTATTAAATAAATAGAATTAAAATAAAAGAAAATACCAATCACACCATCAATGTCTTCTCAAATAATCACTGAATTAGAAATTAACGACCAGAGAGAGAGAGAGAGAGAGAGAGAGAGAGAGACTTGAAAAAATAGAGCCGCTAATATTCATACAGAGACATCAGACGACATATGTCAAGAGCACTACTAACAATTTGAATCGCAAACACTGATCAAGTCAATCTGAAGCCTTTTAAGCTGTGTGCGTATGCGTGATGCGAATGAATAAAAGAAGGGTCTTAATCTCTGTATTAGGAAATTATTTTCATATGGAATTCAAATAATAAAACATAACTCACGTTCTGCATTGTGTGTATTGTGTTTTTCCGCTTTGTGACGTTTCGTTTTATTAACACGTATCATGTAACCTGAAACTGTGCAATTTAGAACAGTTATTTCGAAAAACTATTTCTTAGAATGAAGACGAGTCATTGGCATCAAGTTGTTGAATGTTTTTTTTTTTATTCCTTTTCAATGTTATTTTTAAGAGAACTAATAGTTGTTAATATGTTCTTTGCATCGAAACTCTATAAATTAACAACCACCCCTAAGAATTTTATCGCTGTCTATCCACAACCGTGTCTATCACGGTTGCTTATCCCATTTTGGGATAACTCAAGTAAATGTTATGAAACAGTTTGGAGAAAATGACAAGATCAATTTTAAACATTTATATAATATTCCCAAACGCGAAAGTTTTTTAAATCGATGGCGCATTAAATGGGCCATTCCGTCTGATTAGCTAACTCACTATTTGTTAGAATACTTCGATTTATTCCTCGCATCATTTAGTGGGTTGCAATCATATTTTTAAATTGTTTCTTTATTTATTATTTCCAAAATAAAAATATAATGAACGAGAGAGAAAACAGCCTGGTCTGGAATTCGACTAAATGGATAGTTACCAGTTTGGAGCAGTTTACACTATTTAAAAAGAAAAAAAAGGAGAAAAAAGAACTATAAGGATTACGAATGAACAAAATATTTTTATTTATGGATTGTATATGAGTAAGGCATATAATTATGTACATTCGTTAATTATGATAAGTCCTAAACTTAATGTTATTTTATTTGGATAATATAAAACTAAAAAGAATGGACTAGTATTTCTTATCTGTCTACTTCCAACGTTAGCTTTATCAATTCATCGAAATTATTCATGACTTAAAAAAAGATTATTTATGAATCTCCTGTCAGATATTACCAAGATATCACTACACAACGAGAGCCTGCGTTGCTCAGTCGGTATAGATGTAACTCTTTTATCGGAAAGACCTCGGTTCGATTCCCATCTATGACGTAAGGAACGTTTATCTGGTTTCTTTCTACTAAAGGTGAGTTAGCCGATCTCATACGGAGGGTCAGAGTTTTTTCACCTGGAAAATCGGGTTTTTCGTCCCTCAGAACATGCACACCGGCCCTTGAACACACACACACACACACACACACACGGATTTACAGTCAGAAAAATACATACTTAATCCCTCATTAGGCGGGTTTAACCAGTCCTTAGGGACCGATGAGGAACGGGGGGGAATCTCATACGAATAAAAATAAAACTAGATGACGGGCACAAAATCTGAAACGAAAATGGGTTACTCATCAATATATCTATCTCATTTGCACACAAGGAAATTAAAATATTTCTCTAAGTGTATTGTATTTTAATGTAATACAAAAAGAGTAATATTATAGAAATACTACAGCAATATACAGTAAGTGCAATATAACGCATTTATAGGAAATATTTTGAAATGGCAAGATTTTTAATTACTTATTAATTTATTAGTTTACATTGATGATGACGTTTCTGTTAAAATGAATATCTAAAAGAAAATTTATTGTGCACTTAATACGACATTTAATATGTTGTAAAATTAGTTTATAATGCTGTAATGTTAAATGATGCAATGATGTCTGAATTTCGATATTATACAGCGTCATTGATATCATATTACGAATCATTACTAATAGAGATTAATTCTGTAATCCAGAAATTCATTAATATTCTTTCCAACAAAACAGAAAAAAAATAGTAAAATAGGTGTAAAATAGGTGTTAAAAATCATTCTTTAATATGTTTTCATTTATGTGCTTTTAATATACTTTATCCAATGCGACCTCTGCAACAACTCATCATAATCTTGGATTACACCCTACCTTTCAGAATTAATTACAGTTTTCCTTATTTAATATTGTTCAGTAAGTTCACTCAAATACACAGCAGCTACCATAACAGAGCAAATATTTCTTTTAAGGTGTACTGCGTTCATGGTGCGATACATTTTAAAATAGATATTATCAAAATGCACACTGAAATAATATTCGTGCATTGCTGGCATTAATTTTTTCTCCTTTTTCAGGAATTGCCATTCGAACAAATATTAAAGTTCTTATCTTTATATAACTTTTTAAAAAGTATAAATTTCAAATAAATTGAAATAATTAAACAAGGTTTATATAATGTATATTTATGCGTATAAGACGTGTGATCAAAAGTATCTGGATTTTTTTTTTATATGGAAGCACGGATTCCATTTTATTGGGTTATCTCGTTATCTCCTTAAAAATACGACTCCCCAGAACATATGCAGATGATTCTGATGGAATCAGTTACATTTTGAGACACATTGAAATCATTTCACCCTGGGAAAAAGAGGAATTGCGCTGGAGAAGGTTATGTAAGCCGAGTGGCGAACCATGGGAATATTAAAATTCCTGGATGATCTGGGGCTCTTGGCATGGCGTATGGTAGTGAAGTAGCCAAATGATCGTAGACCAGCACACTTTCAATTTTAATTATTTTGAATTTGGTAAGCAGCTACGTTCCACTTCTTGCCGTCGTCGAGATCTATCCGTTGAAATGTTCTCGACCGTATTCACAATTTTTCTGAGTTTTTCCGTTTGGTGACCGTGGAATCGAATATCTAATGGTCTCTCCTCCGCAAACCTAGAGTCGTGAAAATTACCAAAATGTTACGCAGGCATCTACATTTAATCCAATAAATTAAATTACTATTTAATGTATCGCATGTACTATGAAATATAATTTTATAAAAAACTTAATACGTGCAAAGAAAAAGATTAGTGACTTATCGTATCAGATAACAACGTCATAATTAGTTCCATCGATTTATGAAAGTGGGCGGCCGAATTATGAACTGCGGCTACTTCAAAAAGTAACCTGTTTATTTCTTAATTTGATTTTTAAATATTTGAATGTGTTTTTTATTTATAATAGATAACACTCTACCCTTCTTTCAAAATTAATTACAGTTGCATTTTTTCATTAAATATTGGTACATATGAATAGCATGACTGATCCAATTTACATCAATAAGAGGATTAAATTTCGAAAAACCCTTGAGCAACGAATTCCATTATTTGCTAAAGTGCAACTAAATATATTAATTTCTGTAGTCTTCCCTTCTTTCTTTCTTACTGTAGTGCCATCGCTACTCTCTTTGATTCTCGTCTTTTTTCAATAAAACCGTTGACCAAAAAAGAAATTAAAGTGCTAAACAGAGTTTCATTTTCTCAACAATAATAATAATCGCGTTCAATTTGAATTTGATTTCGACACCCACTTAAGGATAAAGGAACCTAAATTAGCCTTTGAAAGATTCGCATGCTTCTTTGTGGTTGGGAACTATATTCCATATTGCAATTTCTTACAAACATGATTCATAAAACATTTTTTATTAGTTTAATATTAACCATTTTGACGTAGGCGAATCTGAAAGCGAAATCTTTGTTTTGGTGATCAATAAGTATTTCAGAAATTTCATAAAGAGTCTTACGATTAGGTAACATCATGGCAAAATATTAATACCTACGAGAGGTTGTTAGGCAAGTTAATATTTCAAAAAGTAATATAGTCCGAATAGAAACATGAGCGACAGCGGATAAGACGACAGGAGATTCCTTTATTAACAGAGGTAACTTCATATACTAGACACTATCCTGTTTAATATTATTATTTTTATCATCATCAAAATTCTTATCAACCAGAAAAGTAGACAGCATTTAAGATGAAAAAATGGAAACTTATTTGAATGGATGCCATGCCTTTATATAAAATTATTTATTCTTTTAAGTTTGAACATTGCATTTCATCGGTTATGAACTAACTTGTAAATAAATATGAACTTGATCATGAGATTTGGAGGTAGAGAATTGAATTATTGCTTATCGACACGAAGGTAAAGTGAAGATTGATTTTAAAGAAACAACAGTTTCAACTCAACAGTCTGCGTTTGTGAATGCACAAGAGTTGAATATTTAAGAGAAAGGCATGGTGACAGATACATCTAGAGTGTGCTGTCCACAATAAGCCTTGTGGCTTCCTGAAGGCTTGAAACACGTAACGATAACAATCAACTAATCAAATAAATAAACAAAGTTACCCTTGGGTGATGGTTTTAGGTAGACCGTAGATGAACAGTTAGTATTAATAATAATGCTAGCTGTTTGTCTTTAGCATGGTTCTCTTGTTCGTTGTCTATACAATATAAAACATTGTTTTATATTGTATAACAATATTAGCTATGCTGTTACTACTCCTAACCATATGCTAGAAGTAGTAACAGCAATAGCTAATATTGCTGGTAATAATAATGCAATGCTTGTTATCAGGTGAGTGTTACAAGTATGCCAACAAATAGTTTCATTTTCTGTGTTCTGCTCGTCCATCAATGCCATGAGTTAACAATTACAAACCGTTCTCTACAGGTCACAAATGTGTTTTGAAGACCTCAGACTTTCAAAAACAGAGTAATCGTACTTCTCGTAGAGAAAATCATCTACCACGTAAATTATATTCATAAACATTCATACTACCGGACGATACGAACTACTCCATGTAATGGAAGATGCAGAGACGCTGTTCACTTCAGTTTAGTCTAAATGTATAGCGTAGTGCTTCATTTATAATGAAAGGATACACTTATAAATAAATGATATATTTAGTGCTCATACATGAAATTTTATATACGTTTTATTTATGTGACATATTTATAAATGTGTATGCCATTTATAAATGAAATACGGGTAAATATCATGAAGATGAATTACCTGACGTTTTTTTTCCCAAGAAATTAGCAATTTTTACAGCTTTCTTTCTTTATTGTGTTTACTTCTCAAAGTGATGAGGCTATCTTCTCTTTTTTATTCTCCATTCGAGTTATTTCAAGTGAAGAAACCAAAAGAATCTGTCACTCTCAAAACTTTAAGTTGAATTTTTTGATACTGAATTTCTATCCAACAAGAAGCTTCCTCGCTTTTACCAAGGCAACGGAAATGCCACAGCAAAAAGCAAGAACATCGCATTTCTATTGTACGGTTATTTGACATGGTCACTGTGCAAGAAAACCTTTTATTGTGTAAAATTTTCAGAGGAATTTTAAACATTCTTGAAGAATTCATTGAAAATGAATTGTTAGAATTGCAGACTTGGTGAACAAACCTGAGTTTCGTCGAATTGTATTGTGCCCAACTACTACGAAAACGTCACTTCTGCACAAGCAGTTTTGTTGACAAAGTAGATTGACGTTGTATGAGAATATCTTTGAGGAAACAGAATAAGAAAAAAATGCCTTTCACACCTTTCAATAAACCTAAATAAAGAGATCAATAGTGACAACATCCTTTCTAAAATCGCCAATGTTCTTATCTTTACATTAGCATCAAAAATATTTGGTTTCTCTTAATTAAGAAAAGTTTAAGCTTTTTCCCCCTCTCTGTGTATTCAATTACAGATACATGAGAAACATTCTATGATAAAGTGCGAATTTTATAAGCACCGCGACAGATACAAGACAGGAACAGAGGAATCAATTATAATAATCTCTTTGGAGTATAAGACGGAAATAAAGGAATTAATTGTGGATGTCCATTTTCTAACGTGGTATCGATGTGATCAAATAAACTAAACTACAAAGGATAAGTGCAGGATTTCTCCGCGAATATACTTAAATTGCAAACTCAATAGGTATTGGACGTATACGTACTTTGCACACACACACACACACACACACACACACACACACACACACACACACACACACACACACACACACACACACACACACACACACACACACACACACACACACACACCTGCACCCAAGCAGAGTCTATATTCGTGCACACATTTTCGAAAACGAATCACATCATAGGTCTGTATTATTATAGAAAGTAATTTCAAAATATTTAAGGATATCTTTTCTTAAAAAAAGTTCTATACATAATTTAATATTACAATAGTGTGTGATTTTTCCCTCATGTTTTCAATGCATCTTCGTTGAAATGTATAACATTTATATTCTCAACGCCTAATCCTAGGACCCATTTCCTGGTTCTACATCCATTACTTAGGCATCTCAAAAATCCAGGTTCCATCCTATTTCTTCTTTTTCTTCATCTGGCAGGTGAATGGTTTATTATTATTACGTTACCCCCTCCAGGGAGGCCAAAGACTTATCGAGGGAGGGCACCTACTCTACAGCTCTCTGTCCCAACCACTCAATCCATCAACTAAAACGAACCGCAACTACCATCATCATCATCATCTACACCAATGCCATCTACCGCCCACTACCACTAGTATTTTTACAGATATTCGCAAACATCCATGCCCACATCGGGATTCGAACCCGCAGCCTTCTGGTTGGAGAGTGGATACGCTAACCCCTCGGCCAACCATGAACAAATCGTCGCTATTTGTCTCAATCTATGATCATTTCTGTCATCTCTGAAGCTGGATAATAGTGTCCTTTCCATCAATGACTGCAGTTAAGTTTTTTCTCACTTCCATCTATCCTATCAAGAATTTCTAAAATCCGAATTCCAAAGTAATTGCTCTCAAATTCCAATTTTAATTTTAAGTAATCTTTCGATACAGGGAGAAACCTTGAATTCTGACTAAGACCACTTTTTAAGAAATCATTATACTCATTCTATATTTATTATGTTTATACAGCGTTTCCAGAGGCAGCTTTATCTTTTTGAGGGATGAAAAAAACCAAAAACCTAAGTTTCCAGAAGGAGAAAAACGCACGCTAAAACCTCAGCATGATGTTAACTCACTTTACTTCCAAACGTTGTTTTATTTCATATAAATGTTTCAGATATGATTGACGAGAATCATTTCTGGGTCTTTTTTCGCCAAAGAACCTTAAGGGGCTAAGACTTTAAAGAGAAATATTTCTTATTTATTAGAATAATCATTACGTGTCATCATAAAATAAAGCATAAAAAACACAGATGAGATGTGGAGAGCTGAACTTTATTAAATAAGAAAAGAATAATGGAGAACGGAATTTAACTAGACTGCTCTGAGGCAACTAAGCCATGAGAGAAAGAGAGAGAGAGAGAGAGAGAGAGAGAGAGAGAGAGAGAGAGAGAGAGAGAGAGAGAGAGAGAGAGAGAGAGAGAGAGAGAGAGAGAGTGCAGCATTACGTATGTTTACTTAAAAGGAAGGGGCGAGCTGGAGGAGATCGAGTTTATCACAGGAAAAAAACCGATACTTCCTCAGCTGACTTATATTAACTTAAAAACTCTTTTAAAGGTCAAGATTTAATCTTAAGTCTTTGCAATAGAAGAGCACAGCCGTTCTTCTTCTTCTTCTTCGATCACAGTACTTTTGACTACAGGACTTTTGATTATAGACCTTCTAAATTCATTGAACCATGATAGAGGACTTTGTTTCGATAATTATTTGAAAAAAAATGAGTTTTTATTAAATAACCAGTTTTCAATTATCTTGCTTTTTGTATATTTCCACAACCCATGATAGGTTGTAAGCTATATTACATCAGTACAGTGGGCATATGAAGATTTTGTTTTATCATTTTATTATTTTTATATATTTTTTATATTTTACATATTCCGAAAATCTTCTCAAGAGGCCAAACACATGAAACTATTTTCTGAGTCAATTCAATCTTCCAGTAGACATGGCGGTTGTCTCACACAAGCCGAGGAATTTCATCTCCCACACAAACATTCATGCCCATAGCGAGATTCGGACTCACTCGCCGTTTTTTGGTTAGGACAGATGACATAGGACAGATGAATTATTTATATAATTCGATAAACATTTGTTTTGTTATTTTTATATTCTATAGCTGTTCTATATTCTATATTATTCTATATTCTATTTGCATTCAAGGACCCCTATCTTCGAAGCCGAAACAAACTGAAAAGTAATTCAATCACCGATTTTCTTGAATACTTGAATAGCCTTAAGACCTTATTATTCTAATATACTAACTGTAAAATAAAATAAATAAAAAAACCTGTTAAATTTCAGTAATGTAATCGATAAAAATAATTTTAAATGTTTTTAATCTAAATTTAATCAAAGCCGGATTCTTTTTTCTGATTTACCAGTAAGTAATGGCAGTCATCCTTTAAGTTTCTTATACACGGTGCTATTATTGAAATATCGACGCTTAGCAGTCTGCCTCGAATAAAGTTGATCACTAAACAGAATAATCCAATTATGTGCTACTAATTTACATGAATCAGTAATAAACATTGTAATAAATAGTATAAACATTGTAAAATGTCACTTGAAATTCAATTATTAATATAAATTTTCCTTTTACTAAATGAACTAAATAATTTAATAAAGTAATAAAACAATAAAATCAATATGATCGTCTTCTTTCAGATATTCGTTTGCAGTTTAAATGCTAAATCGATGTCGAGAATGAAATAAGATAAACCAGGACTCTTTTCACTACACAAACAACTGCCGTTCGTTAGATGGATAATCACTTTTAATGTCCAGCATGCATCTAAACCAAGAGGGTCACAGCAAGATAGTTTAAGAAGGATGCACTCTACATGCAAATGGCAATTTCAGTTTGGAAAGCAATCATGAAAGCAAATGGCTCATAAATTATTACCCATTAAAAGGTCTAAAGCAGAAATTTATTGTTATAGAAATACATCCCCAAGGTTATAAAGAAATTTTTAATGGGAGTTGTTGAGACAGTAACTTCAGCCTGTAGTCCGAACGTTAAGAATAGAAAATAGATGACGGCGAATAACTAGTGGAGTGCGCAGCCTGGTATGTGTGCGTACGCGCATCCGTGCACGAGGATTTGTATGGATATATATATATATATTTATTTATTTGAAGGGAAAAAAAAATTGTGGTTTCATTTTTATGTTTCTTCTAAGAAATATAGTTATCCGTAGATTAGTCAGAACCAGTGTTAAGAAAATAAGCCATTAACAAACGAGGCGTATTGAAAGAGTGCACGAAAATTGTTTTTAAGCCTATAAGACGTCTGATAGCTGATAATGAAGCTAACTAGATCATTTACGCCCGAAAGATGGGGGGGTATAATTAAATGCTTTGATTAATTATGGATATTATTAATTAATTTTGCAGAATTAATTTTAGATATTTTAAAATAGATGACTTTGAAGCAAAAGTCATCTATTCTGTTCAAGCAAATAAGTAATAACCAGATATCTTGGGCGTTTTCAGAAAAAATAATGAATGAGACATCAGTTCACTATATGAGAAGTAATCCTTTAAGAAAATTTACACAATAGTTAAGCAAGCTTATATTCCAGGTCTGGAATGAAACGATTTGTCATGCAGGAAGCGAATTCTAAAGCTAGCTTATAAGGGTGTTCTTGCAACCTGTCATACTATAATAATCAGCCGGTAGCAATAACTCATGACAAGGTTGAAAAGTTATTACTACCGGATAAAAAAAAGATTAACTAATTTAGTACGTGATTCCACTATTATTTAATGTCCTGCGTTAAGTTGCCTTACACAATCAAACTTATTCAAGTAACTTGCTCTGCACACCCCCTCTACATAACATTTACTTCTGGCAAAGTTGCTGCCATTTACTCATGATAGATGTTCTGTCTCTTGCTACCATAAGTCATGTGGAGTGCAACAAGAAACTGCACGAATTTTCTTTAATTATTTAGCAAACTTTATATATAGTATTGAAGAAATATGCTTTTCAAATGTCAAGTGTATTGCGCGTTTTTCTTAGATATAAATAGTAATTTTAATTATTTTTAGATTTAGTAGATTTATGTTGGACTTTATCACACTGTTCATTTATTTTAGTTAACTTGTTTAAAACAAGACAATTTGGTGTTCTAAGTTGATAAACTGAATTGTTTTTAATTAATATAAAGTGTCATCTGCATCTACTAGTAGTAGCATCCTGACAATCAAGAGGAAGGTGAATTAGTCAATCTCATAACGAGATAGCGAGGATTTTCCTTTCGGAAACTCACCTTTTTAAGCGTACAAAACAGAAAAGTAGGAAGGAGAAAGCCTGAAATTGAGAAATAAAATAATAATAATAATAAGCAGCCTCGTGTTCATAGTTCTCTGCTGCAATTTCAAACAGTACAACTACGACCTACCAGTTTCATAAAATTCGTATAGCTATCTAGAAAATGTCCATAATTATCTTGTTATTGTTGTTGTGGTTATAGCCTTTTGGCTGTTTAGGGGCAGCTATATATTCTCCATGACTATGAGCAAGGTGGTTTCCTTTGCTTTCCTTGCCGTACTATATCCTATGGCTGTATCCATATGTGTTCACGGGGCCAGTTTGACTGATTGCGGGATGAAAAACCCCACATAAACCGCTGGGAAAAACCCTGCTGTCCACGCCCAAGACCGGTTAACTAGGTTATGGCGTAGGAAAATCCTTCAACACCTCACGTCGTCGAAGGGAATCGAACCTAGGACACTCTTTCCTCAGGCATATGGTTGCGAAGAGCATAGCCACTAGGCTAATCGAGCGGACATAATTATCTTATGAAAATTAAATCAGAAAATATATCAAGTTATTAACCGTTTATTACCTTATTTTAAATAAATTATTTACTTTAGAAAAGTAATGTTCATCCTCGAATAAACTATGTGATGCCACCTTTAACTGTTTGGGCAAGAAATATGGTTTCAATTCCCACCTGTGAAGAGATTTCCAGAATGGCTAAGTTAATCGAAGGCGGAAAAGATTTCTCTTCTTCGTTAAATCGATTATTTTCTTTAGCGACTTAGAACTATTCCTCTGAAAGAACTCGCATACTTTACTTTATTTCTGTTTTTGTCTGTAGGTTGATCGAAAACATGTAAACATTGAAAACAGTAAGAAGATTTTTATAAGATCTTCTTACGACAATCCTTCCGAGAAATTTATTACAGTAGAACATTAATAGGTAACCGAGGGAAGGGTCTAAAAACATATATGACTTAGTAAAAAAAAATCGAAATTAGTCTCAGCACCTAGTTTATTGTAATATTTCGTTGTTTGCTCTTTTATTACAGCCACACAGTCTGTATCATCATCCAAATAATAAAAGACGTATCATGTTTCACCACCGTCAAAGCTTATATGATCACATAACCAACTTATGTGACTAGACTTCCTACAAGAATCAAAGAATAATAGCGTGAACTACTCTAAGTATTTCCTTGTTATGGAACATACCAATTTTCTTAAGCGGCGAAAGAAGAAGAATAAACTAATCCCACAGTTTATTATAGAAAAGAAATTTTAGCGAACGGTTGCACGTAGGATTTACAGAGAGCTAACCACGTATTACACCAGAACACCTGCACTTTCAAAGAGAACTTTAGTGAAACTTAATTTACAAAAGTAGGAAGTTGTGAAAAAAAGAGAACATACGCGGATAGATGAGCTTTGTGCTAAAGTTTATTTCTTGTGTATCAGGCTGGAAGCTGGGATCTACGAGAATAACAAGAGAAAATTAAAACAACAAGAACAACCAAAAGCATCTCGTGACGTTCTGGTATTACCGTGTAACAAAGTAATAGAACAATTGAATGTATAAAGTATATACACTGCTTGGAAAGAAGTCAACGGACACCTGCATGGACAAGATGTATCACGCCATGTAACGAGTCATGCGTTTATAGCAAGTATAAATTGGAAGAATATGATGATCCCAACTGTATCCAGGTGAAATGGCTGCAACGGAGTTTGAAACGCTTCTTTCAAACAGAGTTTGAAAGAAGCGTTTTCTAATCGGATATCAGAGAAATTGAGCCATCCCAGGTTAATAATCAATGATACCATACTGAGATGGAAGCTCAGGGAGTCAACTGCAAGTGCTAACTGTCGACCCATCACACTCACCGAACGTGACCCTAGGGTGCAACAAAGAATAATATGTAAAAACTGTCATTCATCGGCCGACACGTTGAATGCGGAGTATTAGGAATCGACTGGAACACGAATCTGCACAAAAATATCCGCAATCGATGCTCAGAACATGGGTGTCCATGCTAAGACCGCAATATGCAAGCCCCACATTATCCGAACCAACATTCAGAGTGGTCTTCTGTGGTGTAAAATGGGACATGGAAGCTTGGAAAGCTGTGTTATGAAACGACGAATCACGCTACACCCTCTACCGATTAGATGGACGCATGTGAGTGTGGCGTATTGCTGGTGAACGTCTCTTACCAGAGTGCATAACCCTAACTATGCAGTTTGGAGACGGCGTGTTAGTATGTGTTAATATGATCCGTTTTTCCTTTTGGCCTTGTTTGTGGTTACACGAAAATTGAACTCCGAGAGGTATTTGAGAATTCTGGACAATGCAATGCTTCCTACTTTGCCGTTTCTATGGAACTCACCACACTATCTCTTAGAGCCAGACAATGCATGTGTTATAAGGTTGTGGAATAACGTTAGAAAATCTTGAATGCACTTCTGCATAGATTTTCGTAGCAGAAATAGCTCCCATTATCGCCTTAAGAAGAACTAGAATATCTTTAAGAGATACGTTTCCATTGGTTTTGCATTGCAAGTTGTGAATCAAGCCATTTTAGGAGGATAAACAAGCGCAAATCGGTGTGGAGGCAGTTAAGAGAATGCATTATTTAAGTTCACTGCGATTGGTGAAAAGTGTCAACATGACATTTTGCTACTTCCTTGAAATGTTCTACGAGCAACTTAATGTTCTAATTTTCGTTGTTATTCTACATTGAGTGAGGTTTAAATTATGAAATCTTGTAAATTTTACAAGGCGTGTTTTTCTGTAATTTAAATATTTAAAACAGTTTAGTGCAGCACAATTAAGCTGATTCTTGGTGGCTTCAGGCCATGTTGAATCTTAATCTTTTCGACATCTTTAGTCATTCTTTAACCCTTCTTATATAAACTCAGTTAATATTTTCACACAAAAGCGAATTTTGCAATTACTTTTTCGTAAAAGTTAGCGATTGTAAAATCCTACTCTATAACAAAACAAATGAGATACTATTCAATGAAGATAGTTACAAATATGTTAGTTATTTGATCATTTTAATGTTAATAACTCAGTGATACTTGTAAACAAATAGGACATTAGTACTACAGATGAGTGAAGCATCAGATAATCCAGAAAATAGCTTCCAGTGTAAGGTTTCTGGAGACTAGAGACCATATAATGGTAATTTTTCAAGCAAGGTCACACATCTAGTCAGTAGAATAATTCTCACAGTTGGAGATGAAAATCATCTATTACCTAAACATGTTCATAAATATTCATGCCTACAGTGGAATTTAAAGCTACAGCACGTTGAATGGAGACCATAATGCTGCCCACTCTACTACACATGACAACAATACGTATTAGCATATGGTTGTGCAGCAATATTACTTATCCTGGTGATCTTTGTAAATGCATTTGAAAGTTTCTTTAAAAGGATGGATTTAGAGTATTGCTCAATGGTCATTGCTTTCAAACATGTTTACTAGGACTACGACTATATGAGTGGCAAATAGAGATCAGTTCCCATCTCAAAAATTTCCTTATTTTTTGTTTACATATTCACATTTCCAATCTAAAAATATTTTTTTATTATTATGTTCTTATTCCATTCTTGTGTTTCACATATTATATACGTGATATTATATGATAAAAAACGAAGCGTATTTTGAAAAATCAACGCTACTTCCAAGACATTTTCATGCTGATTATATATATATATATATATATTTTTTTTTTTTTTTTTAATCACGTCTATGGCACTGAGAGCAATGCCAACATGGTCTTCTACTTGGATGAACTAACTTATAAGCAGTTGAACGAAATGGTTCGTGTAATGTACTCCTTTTTCTAAGGTAGTCGCGATTTATAATGAAACTAGAACCTGTGTTTGCTTTACGCGTTGATGCTATAGATTATTATGCAAATCTTATAGTCGTAAAAAGTAATTATTGAATATTCGCTACTTAAATGCCCCCCCCCCTTGCTTCTGTTGAAATATTTAGTCATTAAAACAAAATTAAGC
This sequence comes from Typopeltis vanoorti, assembly GCF_054136105.1. Lineage (NCBI taxonomy): Eukaryota > Metazoa > Arthropoda > Arachnida > Uropygi > Thelyphonidae > Typopeltis > Typopeltis vanoorti. The sequence continues at coordinate 109,519,075 of NC_143556.1, read as the reverse complement.
CAAAAAAGTTCGAATTCTAACTTATAAATTGCAATAATAGTGGCATTGTGCGCTAGTCCAGTTAGACTATTACGATTGTCATTCGTGGCTTTTGATTGTTTTCTCTTTTTTTGATGTACATGTTTCCATAATAGACGCATTTTATAGCTTTCTTTAAGCCCCAAATAATTATGGTAATTTAGGCAACGTTTGAATAGATTCATGTGTTGCAGGTAAGCTGAAGATAAGACATTCACTTTAACTTCAATAGCCAAGAATAGATTTACCACGAAAGAGAAACATATTTATTTTGTTGAAGTGCTCCTTGTTTGTAAATTTTTAAACTAGTTCTTTTTTTTCTGAGATACTCCTTCAATTTTTTTAGGAAATTTAAGAAGTATCTTTGTTCATATGGTAAGGGGTTTCAAACCCATGAATGAAGCGGGAAAAGGTTTCTTGACCTCCTACGGCACTTTCGACGTCTGAAAACATTAAACCAAAAAAAACCCCCGCTTTATTTCTACCTTAAAAATTGCATCATTAGTTTCATTAGTGTAATTCATATAACTAACGTATTCATCCATTCATCCATAGTGATAATGCACAGACATTAGATCACTCATAGCTTTGATTCTAATTAAGTCGGTTTCAGTAGACGTAAATGCAGTCTGCAGAAATTTTTTTGAGAAAAAACGTTGAAGACTTCTTTGACGAAAGCAGAGCTATTTGGAATTTAAAAAAATTAAAACGTCTGAAAACATTAAAAAAATTAAAAAAAAACCATTAAACGTCTGAAAACATTAAAACAAAAAAAAAACCGCTTTATTTCTACCATAAAAATTGCATCATTAGTTTCATTAGTGTAATTCATGTAACTAACGTATTTATCCATTCATCCATAGTGATAATGCACAGACATTAGATCACTCAGTAGCTTTGATTCTAATTAAGTCGGTTTCAGTAGACGTAAATGCAGTCTGCAGAAAGTTTTTTGAGAAAAACTTTGAAGACTTCTTTGACGAAAGCAGAACTGTTTGACTTGCTATATAATAAACGTCATCTCAGAAGCTCATTTTATAAAGATGATGCCTTTCATTACGTGTAGGTCTAGTACACGAGTAACCTTTATAAAAGATTTTCGAGAAGGTAGCACCTCTCATGCAAGGTGGGGGCCTGTTTGTGAGATGAAAGCTCGAATGGCTTTATCCCGCAAAAGAGATAAATCCATGCAAACAATGCAATTAGACATAGCAGTCTAATGAAGATAGGATTAATCTCCCTATTGTAGCAGTAATTGGGATTACATGAAGACGAGTTTCTTGGTCGTCATAACCATCAAATCGACACGTGAAAGGAATTACGAAATGTTCCATACCCATTGGAAAATTAGCATTCTCTGTTATGGACCAACCTTTTCATTTAATAACAATCTATAATTGCTGTCAATATAGTCGCGATTTATAATATAAATAATGTAAAACATTATTTATATTATAATGTTATTTATATCATAATGTAAAACATTGCCATTCGTAACATTACACATTATATATTTATATGCGTATGTTTAATTAATTGGTGTTTTAATTGGCTGAGTAAAAATAGGTTTTTCACTCAGAATATAACTTTTTTTTATATTTTCCGCAAATTTTCTATCTGATATCTAGGATAATTTTTAATTTTTAAATAACTTTCGTGTTGGATAGAACTGGGTTCGAATCCCGTCTACCACGAGAGGAACCTTTATGAGGACTTTTCAACTGAAGGTGAAGTTAGCCTCCTTCATATAAATGGCCTTCTCTCATTAAACTCAGATCTTGCCCATAAATTTGCTGATGAACTGATTATGGGAATTACAGGAATAAAAATCCTTGCGTTTATTTATGCTATGCTTAGTACAAAGAAAAGAAATTTCTATTAGAGAAGAAATAGTTTTTGTTCACAGATTACTTTATCGCACATCACCTGAGAACCTCAGGGCAAAAAATCTACATTCTGGTCGACTTCATAATGGTTTAGCGGTTACTTAAGTCATAACTCATTGTGTAATTTGCATTCTGCGCCATGTGAATACAAGTTAGCCTCCTTCATATAAATGGCCTTCTCTCATTAAACTCAGATCTTGCCCATAAATTTGCTGATGAACTGATTATGGGAATTACAGGAATAAAAATCCTTGCGTTTATTTATGCTATGCTTAGTACAAAGAAAAGAAATTTCTATTAGAGAAGAAATAGTTTTTGTTCACAGATTACTTTATCGCACATCACCTGAGAACCTCAGGGCAAAAAATCTACATTCTGGTCGACTTCATAATGGTTTAGCGGTTACTTAAGTCATAACTCATTTTGTAATTTGCATTCTGCGCCATGTGAATACAAAATATTTCATATTTTAAATGAAACCTTAAAACGATAAATACATGCGCGTGAAAAAACACTTCCTACAAAAAAATTAATTAATTTTTTTTTGCAATGAATACCTCACATTCAGTGTTTTACATATCTTGCTTTAGTCTTAAACAGCGAGCATTTTGTTCAAGGAAGAACTTGATTGAAAAGTTGTTATTCATCCTCTGACAAGCTCAGAATGATCAGGCTAAGAGTAAAAGAACTTTCTCAAGATGATTGCTGTTGCATCATCTTGAAAAAGTTCTTTTACTCTTAGCTTGATCATTGTGACTTGTTCTTTTAGAAATGGTCATCCGATTAACACGTAAAATATAAGTTTGAAAAGGAAGGATGTTTATGACAGAGAATTTAGTGTGTGAAAGAGATACGTTGGGAGTAATTGTAATTTCAGTTAACGGAAGAAAACATTCAGAAGAGGAAGGAACTTGTTTCCACTTCTTAAACTTCAAAAAAAAATTGTTTTCCCAAAATCAACATCATTCCAAATTGTCTTACTATTAGCTTTACTCATTCTCTCAAATTGGGAATAAATCGCTGTCCAAGAATTCTTTCAATTATATAACTGGTAAAACAGCTACATATGACTTCCTTATATTATAGAAATCATCTCCTCAAAGTAACACCTTTTCTGATATTGTATGAAATGGAAAAATTTGGAGACGCCTACTTGTGTTTCAACGCCAACTTGAAACACAAGTAGGCGTTGTACAAACATCCATACACACAATTCAACTTGAAACTTATCGCATCAACTTCTCATCCGACTCTGTTATTTAGAACAGCCGTCCTCAACAATGTTTCCTCAAGAAATACATCAACAGATTCCTACTCAGTATATATTCAGTGAGAACACTGCAAACTGTAAAGAACATTCAATGTATCAAGAAAAATGCTTGATTTTTTTACTAAGGGAAACGTTTTATGGAGAATATGTGGTTGAATTCTGTTATTCGTCTGACTGTTAACCTAGCGGTATGGCTGAAAGAGTTACGAGGCCAATATATTCTGCCTGTTAACGAACGTTTTCTTCTGTTAATTTGTCTGTTTAACAGATGAAATCTCGTAACTAAAAACTGTGCCGCTTTCGTATGAGAGAGGATAGCTCACGTTCAGCTAAAGAGACTTATGAAAGTTCCTCTCTTCGTAGACGGAGTTCAGATCGTCGTTTCAAACTTTACAGATTTTGTTCCAGACAATTTCACGAAGAGGCTGGCTCTTTCCTCAGTATTGAGATGGCAAAAATATTTCAGAAATAACGTAGACTTCACAGTTGTAGTATGAAACATACCGCAGGTTCTGGGAATAGGATTCTTTTCTCAAATAACAGCGTTCAAATTGATTTTCATTTTTGATATTTCGATATTTGATTGATGAGAGAAAGAACTATACTGTAACTTTTCCTGAAGTTAAAGCTCAATATACAGAAACAAGACCGACTTTTCGGACAATTACAGTAATTTGAAATAATACGACAGGAGTGAAGTGTCTGTTTCCTTGTTATTTAGGAAACTACTACAGGTATGAGAAGCTAAGTTTCCCACTAGAGAATTGGATATTATTACCTTTGCTATTCATAATTTCATTTAGAAAATATATGAAATAAAAGTATCTTTGCTCAAGCATTTTGAATTTGGTATGTATGAGAAGAATAATCATATGCTTTCTTGCAGCATGTAAAGAAATAAGATTGAAATGAACATCAGTTTATTATGGTTATCATTAAAATCATGTTAAATGCCAACTGTGGTATTCCGTTAATACATTCATTATATATTTATATCGCTTGAGCCTGACTATTCACACAATAACACTTGAAATCTGTTTTATGTTATGTTCATTTGCGTTGCATTCCTTTCTCTCCTTTCAGTGTATCTTCACTGCTTGTTACACTTCCTGCTTCATTCTCCTTTCTATTTATTTTCTTTCCATCCCTCCCCCTGTTTTCTTCCCCATTCTAATTCCTTTTCTCTGTAAATTTGTCTTTTAGCAGTTTCGCTTGCTTTGAGTAAAGTATTAAATAATTAAAGAATACTACATCCTCTGAAATCACGATAAGTGGTCCTATTTTCCTAAAATATTATTGCAGACCGCCCGTAGTTTGGGTGTGTCTAGTGTAACATTCCTGAAGCTTGACGTAACGTAGCGATTTAGCTCTCTTTTGTCTGTTTATACTTGTGCATGATTACAGCATAAAGGTCAGAAAAATGTTAGAACGGTGATTCTTTGTGAGTTATAACTGCATATTTAATATACAGGATGCCCCAAGAGGAATAATTTTCTCAGACTTCAGGGTTTGATTCCTTGAGTGAATCTAAGAAAAAAAAAAAGATATAAATATGCGTCCGATGTCTACCCAGTGCGTAGATATTGCAAATTATTTTGGAATTTATTTATTTTTATTTATTATTTTTATTTTATTTATTTATTTAACATTTATTTTAGAATTAGTTAAGTAGAAATTACAAACTATTGAATGTAGTCTAAAAACCATCTTTTTTTGTGAATTATTAGAGTAAAGATCAGAAATATGATAAAAATTATATTTCTTAGTTCTTACAGCATATGTGTAATATACAAGACGTTACTCCAGTCTCAACTTTCAGGGATTGCTTCCTTGAGTGATTTTAAGCAATAAAGAAATGCATATAACATATATCAGATTTCTAACTAGCATGAAGATGTTTCAACTGCAAACAAAAAACATTGCATTAAATATTTTCTTTAAAGTTAGAAATTACAAACTATTTGATATCGTCTAAAATCATCTTAAAATCGAATCATCTTAAAAAAACCTTAAGTTGAAAAATCATTTATTTTGAAAAATAACATTAATAAAGCTCACAATAGTCGTTCAAAGTGTCTACCTTTTACGCACTTGTGCAGGTCATATAAGACGTGTTTTCCCTCTGTCGGTGACACGTGGCCTTTTGAATGTGGTGTGAAGGATACAAAATTCCCTGGTGCATTTCTCTCCTTCTGTTTACTTTTTGCGCTTACGCCAACATTTTCATGTGACTTCATATGCAGTAGTCTAAAATGAATTACATCAGCAGATCTAGAAGACCAAGGATAAGGACAGTGGCAGTTCAGATCATCGGAAACCTGTCGAATATGTGTAGCATTTCATGACGAAAATACATATACCGTCGTGTCAATTAAGGAACATAAGGCAAATCATTCTGCAAAAATGGAAGAAAAAATCAAGGGGTCCACCACTACGAAATTCTACTAGCCCAAGATTATTCGCAGACAGCATTATTCACTGCATCTCAATGTTCACAGTTTGAAAAAATATCACTTCATCTATAAACAAAATTGTACTGGCACCCATCAGGATCTGCGAGCACTCAATGACAAAAGTTTACTATTGTCATTGATGATCTTCCTGTGGAAAAAACTGCAATTTGTTTCAAAATGTAGATATAAATTCACTTTAATTTATATCTACATGCTCGAAGAATAAACGCAGATAACATGCAATTTACTGGCTTCATAGACATGGTTACTTCGGTTGTAATTTCATTAAATCCAACTCACCCCAACCTAACTAACTGAAAGAATATTATGAAGGAAGTATTCCCTTCATTTTGTGTACTTTTATCCCTTAAATTGTTAATTAAGAAAATGGAAAATGTTTGAACAAAAGCATATCGAGAAAGAAACTAGACCATTGACATAGTGGCGAGGAAATAAAATTTGCTGTAGGTGAATTTTATCAATATATGCAGAATGAAAGTATAGGAATGCTTGGTTTGTGTAAATTTTGAAATCTTAAAAGGAATTTAATATTAAAACACGGAAAAAATATAAGGTGGTAAAAGAAGTGATTATTTTATATATGAGTCCCATAGACGAGCATTTTCAATGCCTTTAGCATACGAGCGTCATGTTGAGCCAAAGTAGAATGAATGAATGAATCTTGATTCTTTTTTAAACAGCTGGAAATCGTAATCGTTGGAGAATACTTAGGAAGGATGTTCTAGAAAACAGAGGAAGATAAAATGAAGCATAAGTGGAGGAAATAGATTACGGGAGGATTCACTATTGGACGATTAAAAGTGTATTCTTGCACAGCTGCTGAACATATTATCATACGCTCTTAGGAGAAGATGGCAGAATGATGAATTACAGTTCAACTGACCAGTACTGGAAGTGCACATAGAAAAAAAAAAGAGTAGAGCGGAAACAGACCCTTGTGAGACAATGAGAGAGGAATCACTAATTAACCGAATTATTTTCTTATGGTTAAAGTCAAAAATTTCTGAAGGGTTTTTGACACACAACCCCAAATGAGAGAATAATTAAGAATGGTAACGTTTCAGTAATAAAATAATATCGAATACAAAACGGTGAATGCTAAAACTGATGCTAAATGCTAAAACACAGGACTGTATGAGTCCTGTGTGTTACTTGTTGTTAAACCATGATAACTAAACTAAAAAACTTCTATTTTATCTTATACAGTATCTCTGTTTCTTCTATCAACATCAGGAAGAGCAATAAATATTTACCACAAAATTTCAAATGGTTTCCGATAGGGAATGTGATGCAATCAAATATAATGGAATCCAGTGATCTGTATGATACGTCATCGGAGGACCATATACTTGAAATGGGCGATCTACGAAAAAAAATATTAATCTGATATAAATATTTTCCTTGAGCGAATAAGAAAGAAGTTTTCGTAGCTCATTTAATTTCAACGGAATACTTTGATTGAAAAGATATGGGTTCGATCCTATCTATAACGCAAAGAACTGTTTTCAGAGCTTTTAAATCAAAGGTGGATTTAACACATCCTATAAGGAGGTGGAGATTTTTTTTTCCAGGAAATTTGTCCAGTTTTTTATAATAATTCCCTATTAAAGCATTGCTACCCCATCAACCACTAGGCTGACGGAAGACGCGCAGTAAGATGTGCTTTTATGTTGACGTTTTGTTCTGTATTGCCTTCTCCTATTACTTCAGTTACAGGCACAGATTCTTTGTCTCCAGAAAAAAATAACCACAATCTAATACCATTTTTGCTATAAATAGATTTAAAAATCTTAATAGAGATAGTAATAATCTATCAGAAAGTAAAAAAATATTATTCAGAACGCCATATTCGATGTTCGTTTGAAATAGCTGACATATTTTTGAAGTAACAAGACCGCTTATGAAAATACCAAGGGAAATGATACAAAGCGGATTCCCACTGAATAAAACTGAATACATAGAACAAAACAATTAGTAAATGCATCAAGTTAGAAATATGAAAATTCGATTGAAAACTCATATAACAAAGGACTGAAAACAATCGCAACCTCTGAAGAGCAAAAGATCATTTGCTGAACAGCAATAAACAAATGGATGGTCAAACTAAAAGATAAGAGCTTAACCAAAGGCAGATATGCCATAGCAAATCTTAACTTTTAAACTATTTCTGGAGAAAAATGATATACCATGAGCACGGAGAAAAGGTATCGTCATTCTGTTCCACAAAAAATTGAAGTAGAAGATTTGAATAATTATCGATCTCTTAGTGCACTATCTGTGATTTACAAGGTGTTTAGAGAAGTATTGGCTCATAGGTTTTGTGCAACTTCAGAACATGCAGAGCTAAACTGCAGCAGAATTTAGAAGTAGCTTCAGCACAATGACCATTTTCAAGTTGTAGAACAGATTATTAAATTGTATAGTGAATAGTGCTCAACCGGAAATATTTAAAATCAATGATAATGGAAGTGAACAAATAATTTACATCTCTTTGTTCTATACATAAAAATATAACGGAAAAACTCACGTAGAAAAATTATTTAATGGTATAATTTTCGCCCGTGTGTCACAGGCATCTTCAGTACAATTAGGCACAAAAATTAAACATTAACTGACAATTCCAAAAAGCGCCACCTAAGTAGCTGGTGTAAGATAACTAAAAAGGTCAATAACTTTCCTAAAAAAAAAAAAAAAATTAATACAATAAAAAGTTAGGAAAGATTAGCTGATTTGTAAAGTACTATCTCCCATAAAGGGGATAGACGTAAGCCGTCGGATCTGTTTAAGTTAGGAGAATGAAGTAGAGTTTCACATGCTTCTTTATAAAGGCGTTCCATGAGAAACTGACTTTTGTGAAGAACTCTTGTCTTTTTCCAATGAACTCTGTGTCTAGTGAAGATGGCATGTTCTGCAAGTCCAGTCTTTTCAGGTTTAAAGTATTCAGTATAAGATTGGTGTTCTTCTAGCCGAATGGAGGCAGATCTTCCCGTTTGTCCGAAATAACATAATCCACAAGAGCACGGAATCTGGTAGACACCTGGATGATTGAGATGTGGAAGCTTGTCCTTTGGAGAAGCGAGAAAGGTGGAGATTTTTCTAAACGGTCGAAAGGCAACAAAAATATTCAGTGGTTTTAAAATTTTTGCTATACGTTCACTGATGCCTTGTATATAAGGGATGGTAATGCGCGTTATTTCCTCTGTGTTTGAAGAGGGAGACATATTAAATCTACTCAAAGTTCTTTTAATGAAGCAATTCTTATAGCCATTAGATAGAAAGGAAGAAGTTATATATCGTATTTCTTTCTGTAAAAGATCGTCTGTAGAACAAAAGGAGTGGGCCCGATGAACCAGTGTTTTAATAGTTTAATATCTAATGGCTATAAGAATTGCTTCATTAAAAGAACTTTGAGTAGATTTAATATGTCTCCCTCTTCAAACACAGAGGAAATAACGCGCATTACCATCCCTTATATACAAGGCATCAGTGAACGTATAGCAAAAATTTTAAAACCACTGAATATTTTTGTTGCCTTTCGACCGTTTAGAAAAATCTCCACCTTTCTCGCTTCTCCAAAGGACAAGCTTCCACATCTCAATCATCCAGGTGTCTACCAGATTCCGTGCTCTTGTGGATTATGTTATTTCGGACAAACGGGAAGATCTGCCTCCATTCGGCTAGAAGAACACCAATCTTATATTGAATACTTTAAACCTGAAAAGTCTGGACTTGCAGAACATGCCATCTTCACTAGACACAGAGTTCATTGGAAAAAGACAAGAGTTCTTCACAAAAGTCAGTTTCTCATGGAACGCCTTTATAAAGAAGCATGTGAAACTCTACTTCATTCTCCTAACTTAAACAGATCCGACGGCTTACGTCTATCCCCTTTATGGGAGATAGTACTTTACAAATCAGCTAATCTTTCCTAACTTTTTATTGTATTAATGTTTTTTTTTTTTTTTTTTTTTTTTTTTAGGAAAGTTATTGACCTTTTTAGTTATCTTACACCAGCTACTTAGGTGGCGCTTTTTGGAATTGTCAGTTAATGTTTAATTTTTGTGCCTAATTGTACTGAAGATGCCTGTGACACACGGGCGAAAATTATACCATTAAATAATTTTTCTACGTGAGTTTTTTCGTTATATTTTTATGTATAGTTATGTCTACTCACGGTTTACCTCTTTTAAAACTTATCTCTTTGTTCTGTTGTCAACGTAATGTCATTTGTCAATATACTTAGGGCAATGGATATCAATGAATCAAAATTCCATGGAAGAAGTCTAAAGAAGAACAATGCTTGGATGGAAAGCATTTGGAAAATTTCAATCGATATTCAAAAGCCAACTAATCCCACTATGACTAAAATAGAAAGATGTTAAACAATATATTTTCCCTCTGTTGATATATGGCTGCGAAACATGAACAGTAAACGTAAAGGAAACTCAAAAATTAAGAACAACACCATTTAGTATGGAATGGTGTATGCTTGCTATCATAAGACCGAATCACAAAAGGAATGCTTGGATAAGAAATGAAACCAAAGGTCTCTGAGATTATAGAAAGAGTGAAATAACTGAAGTAGCAATGGGACTAGGGATATTTGCTCGATGACAAGAGCAACAATCGACAAAAGAGTTACTAGATTTGGTTGTATTCCACGGGAAGAAAAATGATCACAATACCAAACAGAATCACAATACATTGATGAAATGATCAGATTTGCATTATTATTCTTATTAATTTTTTATATCAACCCAAATCAAGAGAGTCTGCAAAACCTGTATGTATGGACAAGGGATTAAGATAGGATGACTAGATTCCTGTCACATCTCACACAGCGATACACACATTCGCACTTATCTATCGCATTGGCCATGCTACATTCTAAAGTGGAGTCTCGTCCACGTCATAATGCCACGTCATGTGGAAATTACGTGAAAGTCATATGAATCAGATCTGAATTGATTATATTTTACCCTATTTCCATAGATGGAATTGGGTGAACCTTATTACTAAAAGGCAACAAAATGCATAGTTACGTTAGAGTTTACAAAAAGGAGTAAAAATAAGAAAATCGGACGCATTTTTTTTTATTTTAAAAACGAGATATTCGTGAAGTGGGAAGTGACTTATGAGGCAAAAATATGCATATATTGTAGTAGTTTCAAATTACTCAAGGTTCAACTTTGTCCATTTTAGTGAAGTATTTTATTCATATAAATTAATACAAGTGAAATGGATGGAATTCCAAAATCTCGTAGGAGAAACATCTAAGATATTACTGGATCACATTCTGTCCATATACGAGTACAATGCAGAAATATAAATTAACCAACATATAGCAAGATAATAGCATTTTGTGGCGACAACTGTAGCACCAACATTACAAGAAAAGGGAGCAATAATGTATTTTAAGCAAGAACATCAAAATGAAAATCTTGGGAGTAGGCTCAGCGGCACATATCTCGCCTAACGCTTTACAAGTGCAGATTTTTCTAAGATTTTTCTTTACAATGTTTCTAACTGATTAGGAATCTGTTATAAACAAAGTGTTTCAACATTTTAATGTTTTATCTATTCTATTATAGTTGAGGCGCTGAAATCCTTCTGCAGTTTTATTGAAGAGGAAGTTTTAGGAAGTGAGAACACAAGATGACTTTCCATACTACCTGCTGTGGAAGGAATGATCGAAATGTTTGATGGTCTCAAGTCATATTTTCTGTCACAAGAAAAAAGTCCCAAACGCTTGTGGTTTTTTTAATAATTCCTTCACTAGTTTAAGTTCATTCACAGCCAACTTAAAATGGGTAATAACACTATCAAAAAGATTTAACAGGAAATGTCTGCCGAGGCAGTAGCAGAGTTTTTGATGACGTTATCTTTCAAAAGCTTTGGGTCGAGTAAGGAATAAGCCACTGTCTCCCTATATCATTTCACGTCGTAATGATGGAGCTGTGAACTGATGCGAATATACTTTTGTTATAATGAAAATATATAATGTATTTTATGTTTCGATCATACAAACATATATTCACAGTTGCCACAGTTAGTTAGGACTAACAAAATCTACTTGTTCGTTTGCAAAATCAAAATACATTAAAGGAATTGTTTTCTTTTATTTCTTATTCATTCTCCTTGGGTATGAATTTTAGTGAATGCTTTGTGAAGCTAACCTTTTTGTGATTTGTTTCAGAACATTTTAATAATTAATTATTATTTTCTTTCTGTTTAGTAATTATTGATTAGGCTTGAAAAATATTCCTTTATTTAATATTGATCACTGCACTTTTGTTCTCTAGACCAGGGGTCAGCAACCGGCGGCCCTCGGGCCGCATGCAGCCCAAACGTACATTTTTGGCTGCCCATAAAAGGTTACCGTACTTACATAGCATGTGGCCCGTATGTTGAATTATTTAAATAATACATTTTATAATATGAATAATAAATTAAAAATAATTTGTATGTATATTTTTATGCCTATTTTATGCCGATATCACGCCAAGTTGCACGGCGTGATATCGCCGTGCAGGCGCTAGTCGACCGTGTGCGTCATCACGAGTGGAAATAACAAAGGCGAGTTTATCCGATGACAACCTATATTTTGGCACACTTTTGCAGTCGCCAACTATGTCTGTTGAAGAAACATATGATGGAAGAAAATCTACATCATTATACATGTTGCAAATCTGCATCTACAGTTGGATGGCAAACACAAAAGGAAACTTTTGTTGGTATCACTGAAGATTTACAAACGGAATTTTCAACAAAATTTGTGGATTTTCATAAAAATAGCATCCAAATGCGATTATTTTTGAACCCTTTTAATGTTGACATTGATGACGTACCAAACGAACTACAGCTGGAAGTTTTGGAAGTACAACACAATGAAATTAAAGAATGCATTTTCGTTAGAAAATATCCAAAACTTTTATCGATGCTTACCAAAAAATTTGAAAGATTAATCAGCTTCGCAAAGAAGATAGTCGCATTTGGAAGCACATACATTTGCAAACAAGCATTTTCTGCCATGAGGTTTAGAAAAAAATAAATTTTCTTCTCGACTGACTGGTGAACATTTGCATGATTCGATTCGAATTTGCGCCTCAAGTTATAAAGTGGATATAGATAGTTTTTCCTTAATAATAAGATATTAAGGAAAAACAATCACATTAAGTAGAGAGACACACATATTGTGATGCATAAACTATATAACTTTGTTTTTACGTAATAATAATTTTTCATTAAGTTTCATTTTTATGCTTCTTTCATATCTGGTACTCGAAATATTTCTGTGTTTTTTAAGGTAGGTATTATTTCTGGGAAACTTCCCATGTTACTCCTCTAAACAAAAATAGGCTAAATAGCCATAAAAATAATAATCTGTGTTTTTTTAAGATTGATATGATAAAAATTGATAACTTAAGCTGATAACTTTAATGATGCGAAAAAAAATCACTCACTATTTTCTCTTAATTAAACGCTTGCAGCCCGATTATTAAAAATAAAAGCTGAATGAACCTTTTCTGACCAGCGAGTCAGAAAAGGTTGCCGATCCCTGCTCTAGACAAACAAGCAATTATTTTTATATTGTGTATTGTTTATATAATCTTCTTTCATATTGATTAATCAATATAAAAGTAAGTTTTCCAATACACAATTATTATACGATCAATCGTTAGCTGTTGACTGTTGCACTTCGCAGAAAAATTCTATATCCAACCTCGGTAATGTAATCAGCCATGAATATTCCCTTATACATACAAACTTATCTAACGAAATGGTTCACGTATTGCAGATCATAAATATGTGACGGCTAATGCCAACACCTGCCATTCTGGAAAAGAAAATATTTCCCCTTAATGGCTTTTCTATAAACGAATAGTGGAAATTTGCACTATCGGCAGATTGGAAACATCATTTCACGTCGAAATGATAGAGCTGTGAACTGGTGCGAATATAATTTTGTTATAATGAAAATACTAATGTATTTTATGTTTCGATCATACAAACATATATTCGCAATTGCCATTTGAATTCGATATTTATATATCACATTTTCTGTGACCTTTGGTGATATTTATATAAAATGGAAATCTATACATTCAGTAATAAGCGATTTCTTGCTGACAAATGTTTTTTTTTTTTTTTAATCTAATTCTGTGATATCAGTTTGGGAAGATTGGAATTTTTGGCATAGACTGAGTGGCTCTGATCGACTTAATTCCTTTTAGATGCTCACATTTCATTTTTATGAATTATCTAGAAGGGATGCAACATCTCCGACCTTTTATGTCTCTCTCTCTCTCTCTCTTGATTATATTTTGTTACTAATTGGATATCTATTAAGAAAGACTTATTTATAATCGTTTTTCGATAAATACTTTATTTTTTATTAATTCTAGTGTATTTACAAATGTATATTGAGGATATGTACTAACTCAGCATTCAATTAAGACGAGTTCAAAATATTAACGCATGTTACTTAAGAAATAGAAAACAAGATTAATGTGAGATTATGTCCAAGCTCTTAAAAACAATTTAAATCACCGTCACCCTGGGATATTTCAAATGCATGCGTCACTTGAGCAACGAAGCTTATGTTTTTTTAATCATCTTCTGATAGTAATTATTGTATTATTTTTCTGAAAAATGAAACTTGTCTTTTTTAGTTTTAACTATTACTGAAGTTGTTTCTCAAGGAAGGAATAATGCCAATAAGTGTAAGAAAAGATTTCTACGTGCCATATTAACACATTTTTAATAAGTCAATGCACGAAGTGTGTAAAGAAATGGTTCTCAGTGGGTTAATTTTTATTAATTAAATTAAATTAAATTAATTAATTTAATTTTTATTCGTGGCACAAGATTTGTTTGGCCACTAGAATTCGCGGCACAGTATAAATTCCGTCCTATTGCAAAGGTACGTTGACAATAGTAAAAGGATATCTTGAGACTCGAATGCAAAATTTTTCCTCAATAAGTTATCGTTTGAGTCGAGTTTCTTTTCGAGTTCGATATCTGATCTGGTTGGAAGGTAGTGTGTCAAGTGATATAGATAGGTTTAGTCTGTTTTGTTTTTAATACATTTTCAAAATTTATTTTACTTAAATTTCACTTATAAGCATTATTTATAAATATGTATTTATCCGCAATAACGTAATGTGCAAGATTTTGAAGTACACGGAATGAAGCTCGTGTCATATCAGAATCTGGATCATACCCTTTGAGAACTATTTGTGCAACGTGATTTGCAGTACGTCGAAAGTGTGGTGTCTCATGGATAAGGAGATGTATGAAAGTGAAATTGGAATCTAGAAGCTTTGGTTTCTTTCGGCTGGAATTAAAATACATCATGCGACTGAAGCTATGAGGTCAGTCAGTGTATTATGTTTGTTAGCTGTGTGTATTTACCAGCTGTGATTTGCCACTTCTGCGGGATGAAAAATTCTAGTTTCCGTTGGACAATAAAAAAAAATCAGCTGTCTATATCGAAAGAAATCTACTAGTAAAAATATTTTCAGTTTATTTTAACTGAAATCGTTTAATGGAATAACGCTACTTTGGCCTGGTAATTATACTGTAATTTTAAACACCCCATTAGGTACTTATTCGATTTCGAAAATGTTCTTTGGATGGAAAAACCTGTTTACAAATCCGATCTGAAATGCCAAGAATCCTTATAAGGAATTTTAAACTAAAGATGAGTTACGGAGAGAGAGAGAGACGCGGAAACATTTTTTTCACCCGCAAACTGGAGTAAAAATACTTCCCTATCTAACTTTTTCTAGATGAGTATTATCTAATTTTTATTCTCTTTTAACCCGGCGTTAGTAAGGTGGGGTGTAACAGACCCAAAGATTTTAAATTTACTATTTACTATAACTTTTTAACAACGCGTGTCAGTGAGTCATGCCTCGGTATAGCTTCCTCTTCCAATTCCAGAGACGACAGGCTGTTGCGCGCAAGCAAGCTTAGTGTGCAGAGGTGTAAAGTGTACTGGGGTCCACCACCAGGGTCCACCCCACCTTACCAAAAGCGTGACTATATTTACTTTCGAAATGTAAGTTGTTTTCATGTATATTGTACTAAAATATTATCGTTACTGTTGTGTCTTCTATATTTTTACATATCAACTATAAGCAAATACGTTTCGTAAATATTTAGAGGGTATTTTGAGAATAATATCTTTTTTTTTTTACCAGATGAGTTACGAGCAGGAAGAACAGAGGTTACGTCAACTTATTGATGACGCTTTGACAGACAAAGAGCCATTTAGTGGAGATGATGATAGTGAAATTGATTCAGAATTAGTCAGTAACGATACACAACAAGACTGTGAGAAAGAATCTTCAGATGAAGAATCCACAGAGAATCTACTAATATTGATTAAAAAGATATGGAATTTCTATAATACACTACATTATTTAAATGGGTCGCCTTACCACTTTTGTTACATTTTCCTACCTCACCAGCGCCGGGTTAAAGTTATTTCACACTGTTATGATTTTGACTTCAAACAGTTGCATCTCCATAGGCTGGGGAGAGATTTTCTCTTCTCATTTGGATTTCAGCTTGTACATTTTTTCCGTTGTATTAGATTAGTGCATTATATCTAGTAATTGCGCACGGTCTCGATGCCCCCCCCCCGTCTCTCTCTCTAACTGGTTTGTATTTTTTGGGGGGGGGGAGAGAAAAAATTATATACAATTCTGTAAAATTAATTATAATGACATAATATAACTGGAGCCATGATTCGTTGATCCGGAGACTTTATTCTTGTTCTTAACCACCCAATATCGGTGTGTTTGTGTCTATTCTATCATTATCTGCTTAACAGTACGTTATACGAAACGTTGTGGTACAGAGCTTCGATTTTTTCATCTGAATCCCACCCACAGAAAAGTGTAAACCAATCTGACAGCATCCTTAGTTAGTTAAAAATAGATAAACTGGAAACTCTGCTCTAGAAATCAAACGTAAAACTTCATCAATCTGTGTGAAACCGGTTTAACAAACACTTTAAGGGTGTTAGTTTTATCCACAGTGGAATGAAATTCATTTGTTACCTAAAGATATTCATAAATATACTCGTATGTATACAGTCTGATAATGATTAGAGCGGAAAAGGCATTCATTTGATCAACTAGGTTAGTAGTACTAATCAAACCTACATAAAATTTAACTTTTCTTTATCTTTGAAGTAGCAAATGGAATATTGGTTCTTTGCTTTTAGTTTTAAGACAAACATAAAATATTACAGCCAAATTTATACAATATAAATTTTTGGTGCTCACATTTGCAAATGACAGCCAGAATAATTGTATCGATTTCAAATTTTTGATAAACTGAGTTTTATATATCACAGTTAAATCTGCATAATAACTAACCCCATACTGGACATGTTTTGCTAATCCATCTGCTATTATGAGTTAGTCTTACGTACGTTCATCAGGTTTACACAGATGATTTAAGCACATTTCATAATATAAATAACAGTAAATTAGTAATTAAATCATTCTAATTTTCTAAGACAAAATTGTATTTACTACTTCAGTGGCACGACCAACGAACTTAAACTGCTATCAATGTAAACAATCTGACTTAATAGGGGAGGTATTGCATGCTCCATTATACTAATTAATTTTAGTAAATAGCCATCACATCTGTGAGCCTAATCAATCGAATGAGAAAGGGAAAAATATGAATATTTGTTTATTCTACGCTAAAATTCAGTTTTTCTAATACGATGCCTAGTACTTTGCATTTTAAGCTTCTGCCCAATAAATTTATGCAATTTTCACGTTAATTAGATTCCTCTTGAAATACTGAATACCCATTCAGCCAACTCTAGGAAAACATTCTGCAAAAAATAAAATTAAGAGATTTATAATCGCATAACCATCGTTAGATGATCGTGTAATTTATAAAGTAAATTAATCGGAAATAATTACACACCGTAAATAACAAGGCTTATGTATATATAAATAGATACAAAACCTACATTTCAAGTAAAACGGATCATATTATTAAAATGTTCCGAATTATTAACAGTGAAACAGCACTCTTAAGAAAATAATCTAACACAAAAATACTTACAAAAGCCAATTTATGTCATACAATTATATATATAACTGTATATTTATTTATTTATATGAATTTTAAACTTCTTTAACAGCGATAGCTTTTTCCTTTGAGATTTTTAGCATAATAGTAATCCCAAAGGAAAACGTTTATAATGGATAGAGAACATAACATGATTGAAGTGCAATTTCTCGTATTTCTGCGCAATTAAAGATCCATACAGATGTAATATATATTATCTGAACTAATTCAGAATATGAGGTGTTTCAATTATTGAATACGTGTATTTTGAAAAGTACTCCACTATTCCTGCATACCAAAGATATGTTGTACGCTCCTGTCGTTTACAGAGCTAGTTTAAGATCATAGGTGCACTTTTCAGTAATTATGTTAAAGAAAAGGTAATAAATTTACGTAAATCATATCATCATTACGTAATTCATCATAAGATAAATTTCCATCTGCGGCTTGAATACTAGTCATTACCTTTTCCTCCAATACTAGCATTTTATAACACTAAGAAATTTTAAATTTCTTATTTAGTCTTTTTTACTGAAAAAAAAAAGTCATCTTCTCAATTAGTTCAAATATATATATATATATATATATATATATATATATATATATATATATATATATATATATATATATATATATATATATATATATATATATATATATATGGATGTCTAAATGCACAGAACAGAAAAATAGTGAACGGCTAGGAGAATAAATATTCTTCAATATTGTGCCGTTTTCTCCTTAACTATTCTTAAATATTTTATTCTGCTTAATTAATTAATAGGAATTAATTAATAGAAAAATTAATAGGAATATATAAATAATTAACTATAAATATTATAGTTAACTATTGTCCCTAAATATTCTTAAATACGGTGCTGTTTCTCCCTAACAATCCTATCCCAGTTCTGTAACAATTAATATTCCCTCTACAGAGCCTGTAGTAAGAAAGAATATGAATAATTTTATATGGAATAAAAATTTTCAGAAAGCTAAATATAATCGAAATATTATTAGACACCTCCAGGGAGTCCAAGTATCCATCGAGGTAGGGTACCTGCTCTGCAACTGTCTTCCCCATTCTGACCAACTGACCGCAACTATACCAACGCCGACTACCACTCGTATTTCCACCGACAGTCACAAACATCCATGTCCACGTGGGATTCGAACCCGCAGCCTTTTGGCTGGAGAGCGGATACGCTATCCACTCGGCCAACCCGAGTGGACAGCGTATCTATTTTTTTCACATATATCCGCGATGAATAACTCTATACCGAATAAAAATTTTCAAAAGGCTAAATTAATCGAAACATTAAATAATTAATATTTAATAATATTTAATAATTAATAATTAATTCGTAAATTTAAAAAAAAATTCTTAATTCTTTAAAATATTTCTTAAGTCTAAAATATTTAAAATTAAAAAAAAAATGTTTTTCATATATATCTGCGATGAATTTTTGTACGATTAATTTTCCCACAATGAATAGTCTCCGCAATGAACTGTCCGGACACGTGTAATACGCAGTGTTATAATGTTTGGAAGAAGTAAACACCTGCCATAAATTTTCCACAAACTAGTAGGATAAGCAAAACTATTCTTTTTATATTTGCTTACAAATGGAAGGAAGAGACGATCGCAGTGAACCAGTACAAAACTCGGAACTTGAGAGTAGAATAAACTCAGATGAAGAATTCTGCCACAAAAAAAAAGACATTTATTAGTGCAGCTTAGTATTGCTTTAAAGAAAGAGTGGAATATGCCTGATGCAATACCGCTGCCTGTTTACCAGAAATTAGAAAGTCTTTTGATGACGTACTGATCAAATTACAGCAAAAAAGCAAGTTATTTTTTTTTGGAATTATTGCCGAAACAGCTGACGCAGTGTGGGAAGTATTTTATCTCTCTGAACTGCATGCTTCTTTAGTGAGACATGAAACCCTGCAGCCTCTGTATGAAACAAGATAACTCCTTTCAGTTTCAAAGCCCTCCTACAGTTGATTCAAATACAGGTCTATATAACCGAAGAGCACCGTTGAAATCGAATGCGCTACAGAAACCCCCACAAAAAGGAAGGATAAGTTATCAATTTCTGTCAGTAATGATATACTTCATTTGTATCTTCATGTATTCCTTTACTTTTTGGCTGAATAGCGTAGATAGCAACGTAGGAAGTCTATGAAATTTTCTGATACTATTTCAGTTTGACAGGGTTAGACGCATTCTAACATATGTTTCTTTCTGGGTGACACACAATAAGCATTAAAACTTCAGCGTTTCTTCTGGGTCATTCTTGTGCAGTGTATTGTCCAAGATGGTATATGTACTGAAAAATGTGTAAAAATATCTCGACGAAAAAACATCTCGTAAACTTATATTTGTTAATAATATATACATTTTTATCAATATATAGTTCAGAATTCAGAATAATTCAACGATAAGTCGAAACTATTCACATATGTTGTACCTCTTTAAATTTTTTTTTTCCAGAACGTTTCACACTGCGAACGACTTATCACATTTGTTTGAATTTTCCCTGATTGCGATATTAGAGCAAGATTTTTTTTATGAACAATCGCTTAATGTAAGTTTTTTTTTGGGGGGGGGGGAGGCAATTTTTCCTTTTATTTGTGTACTTACCTGTTTTGAATTGAATACGCATAAATGCAAATTAACTGATATTCTTTATTTAAAATATATTCTTTATTTTTTATGCTGTAATTTGGCATATTTCATGAAAAACCTAGTTATGTTAGAAAGCAATAGTGAATATTTCTATAATCTAACATACAAATTATATCTCCTATACTTCTAATATTATCTGATTTATGTAACGAAATAAATATGTTAACAGTAGCAAAATTTAAGAACATTCAAGCGCCAACTACGAGCAAAGCGCTTTTCGATCTGTTCAACATATTACAAGACTCACTATTCAGAGCTTTATTAATTCCGTGAACTAATACTGCCTGAATCTTGTAGCGTTCCTATACCTGCAAAATTTACGTCTGGAAACGAAAATTTCTTCTCCTTTTGAACAAACAGTTTTCATTTGGTAAAATAATTTATTATTGCGCCATACTCAGTCATTTGCCATTTTAGACAAATTATGGACATGGTCATGCCAGTAGAATAGCCGTTGATCAAATCATTGTCTCTTTAGCATACGGTGTGAAATGCAATTCAGCTTGTCTCTGTATATATGTGTATACTCCACATGATGATGACCTTCATATGAAGGTCGAAACGTCGGGAAATTAAAATAGTTATTTATAACACGGTTGTAGAGTCCATAATTTATCTAAAATGAATGCTGATTACCGTGTAACACTAAAGGAAAACAGTCATTTACCATGTTTGAATAAAATTTGATTTCAATCAAAGAATACGCATTGTGGTTTGCGCACATTTCTAAAACTGAAGATATAGAAACAGTAACTACATATCTTGCCGTAGTGCTGTTGATGTTGTTTTTTTAGGATCATGTGGAAGCCATTAAGGCAATGAAGTATCATTTCTACTAAATGAGTGTTTTCTGCTCTTGTTTGTTTGTTTGTTTTGTGATGCTAAAACAACAAGAACAACAAAGACATTGAGGTTTGGAGAAAGTAACACACTTCCATATGAGACGGCTCGACTCATATTTAATTCCCAGCTCTAGTAAATGTTTCTCACTTCCTGTATTTTCCAACCTAAATTACTTTAAAATGAAATTTAGCAATCCCATTTCGAACAAAACGTACTTTATTAAAATTATTACTTACAGAATGAACAGAGAAGAGAATAAAAATATTTTTTAGTTTAGTTAAATAATTTCGTAGATAAAAATAAGTTTCAACAAAATTCTTATGTTCAAGTATTATAATAATAATTCTTTCTCAGGAGCTTTTGTTCAACAAGACATTTTGAATTTTTTAATCAACGATGCTTACCTCAAAAATATTAAAGATGACGGAACAAAAATCTTCAATGATGATCAGGCTCTGATTTAACTATGGTTTATCTGGAGAAAGATGAAATAGAAGCTCTGTGAAAAATGCTAGTGGTAAGTCTCTCAAAAATAAAAAAAATCTTTCATAGTCTCTCTGGTATGTAGAGATTTTTCTTTTGAGAGGGAATTGATAAATTGATGACGAAAGCAAATGGGTGAATTTTATAGATGAATACGATAATTTTAAGTTCAACCGTGTGTTTTGGCAGGCTAATACGAGATAAAGTGGCTTTGTTATTATGTCTCTTAATATTTAATGAAAGATTCGATTCGAAAATGAAAAAAAATCTTAGTGCTTGATTATATTTCAATCAAAGAAACACGAGGAAATTTCCTTTTACTTAACAAAAGCTTAGGAAGTGTTTATTTATTGATGTAGGGCAGAAAAGAATCTTATGTGATTACATTTGGTTCCGGACAACTGAAACCAAAAAAACAAAAAAAAAAAACTGCGTTTGTTGCAATGGTTCCAAATTTGTCTTCTCGGAGTAACTGCTATATACAAGAACAAAGCCGCAGATAATGATATTTAGAGAACGCAAAATTTGAGACCAAAGAATAAAAAAAATCAGCTTGTTATTGGATGAATGAAGGAATGAACTAGAGTCACGGGGAATCGTTCTATACCTACACACTAAATTTTCTCAACGTCCTATTTCCACACGACAGATTTGTCTTGATCAGTAGCAGAGATAGTAAATCTGTTTGGTCTCCCGGCAACGTTAAATTTCCCTTCATTGTACTAGGAAATCCTCAGTTGTTTGTCTAACGGCTATTACTACGGCTATTTTAAGCATAGTTCATGCACCCAATCAATTTTGAAGGAACATTACCAGACGACTACCTATCTTAGTCTAAAATGGAGTATTATTAAATTATTATTAGTAGACGACAGAGATATATTCTAATTAATCCTATTAATGTAAACTTTTAAAAAATATAAAATTAAAATATAAATGAATAATATAAAAAACACCTGTAGCCTATCCATGGCACAATGTGCTACACCTTTACAACCGTTCGTGAACAGGAGTAAAAAAAATTGAATGCTGAAATGCTACATCTGAATTCAAATAACAATTCTATTGCTTCGTACATAATACTAGTTTCCTCAAAACAGAAACTTGAACACTTAGTTAGCTTAATAAGTTCACGACTTGAATAATTCATTAAAAGCATATCAGCAATATATGTTAGTAATATCATTTTTCAAAATTTTGCAATATTTCTAATAATTCTGTTTTATTTAGAATATGCTGAAACCTTCAGTATAGATGAACGTTAGTAATGGTTTCTAATATTGTTGAATAATGTATTTTATAATGAAGAAAAGAGCCAAAAGTTTCAACTTAGCATTGAAAATTATTACTAAATTTTAATGTTGTTGTTAATAGATAATAAATACCAATTAATATTTTATAGCCATGTAAGTAAGCAATGTTTGCTTTTTAAAAATTCAAACATTTCGACAAGTACTTCACAGCTAACAATAAGTGGCGCACCGCAAACCAACTGAACTCAGCCGAAGTTTTTATTCTTACATTGAATTATAGCTACCACTCCTCAATAGCGTGAGAATAAGTAATTAAGATCAACATCACAATTATTTGTTTTTTTATTTCTGGTTGATTGTGTTATGAATGTGCGTTCTTGAAAGAGTGAGGTATTAAAAGTATCTCACTATTTAGTTAAAACTGAATAGTGAGGTACTTCATTAGAGTTTATATCTCACTTTAGTGCAAAGTTTGTGAACTCCTTTTGCCTAAATTGTCTATGAAGCGTAAAAATAGAACTAAAGCTGCCTGCACGTGTGGAAACGGGAAAATGCTTTCACATAATGCGATCAAGGACAGCTGCAATACGGCTGTGTAATTCATCTTCCCCTTAACGTGCTAGATTCAATGGCCTGTCACAGCCACGTAAGTTGGCTTCATATAAAACTCATTAAAGTTATTATAGGGCAATTAATTCCATATGCATAGCCTACAATAACAATGCGTTTATTATCTGGCTGATTTGTCTATTTTGCCAATTGAAAACATGCTTGAACTCTCATCTCTGTATGAAACCGTCAAACTCACTTCAGTTGAACGTCTTTAGAAAAATTCTTCACATTCTAGACGCGATTCGAAACCAGATCTTTCCAACCAGAGCCAGTTGTTGAAACTGTGTGCAGAAAATGCGTTATATAATAGTATTTTAACTAGAAAAGTGAAATCTCTTTTAAGCTATTTATTTAAAAATATTATGAATGGGATTAAAATATTTTCAGAAATTCATCACGTAGGAAATACAGGTATGCTGAGTAGATCGGTTTGTCTGATGATTATCAGTTTGGTAATAATCTGCTTCGAAAATTTTAGTTTAAGAAAAAGATTTCTTCTCGAGAAAAAATAGCTTAATGTTAATGATGTAAGTAATAGAATCACTTAGAATGTTAAAATAAATTAACTTAATTAATTAGGTACGTGAGAGGGATGAAAAGTTTTAATAAATGGTTTTGACATGGTTCTACCTCAATTCCTTCATTGGCGATTTCCACAACATTTCAGCACACCCTCATAAGTAGCACGAATTAAGCTAAATTAAATTTCTGAAGTATAATAAATGAATCAAACCAAGTATTTCCATACCTTTTACTACAGATTTGGAGTAATGCCAAACCGTCTAAAATGTAAGCTGTCCTTATCTTCGTTGGGAGAAATGGCAGTATTTGCACAGGGATTATAATTACTCTCAAATGGTTGTTTAATTGTGATGGCGAAAATCTGCAACAGCTCCAATTTAATGATTCCTACATAAAAACAAATTAAATAGCATGCGAAAGGTTCGCTTAGATGTATAGGAATTCCGTTCATTTAGTGCTACTGATAAAATATGAAGTTGTGCTGAATTAATTAAATTCCTGTTGTCAGTAAACCATTTCCAAATTCTCATTCCGACACCAGAAGAACATTAAATGACATGAACCTTCCTAATTTTTACTGCAGCGTAATGAGTGGAGGATAATTTTATCAGAAGAACGATTCCATACCTTTGCTCTTACCATCCTTCGTGACATTTACACAATACAATAGTCTGATGAACTTTGCACTTTCAAGTGGTAATAAATATTTTCCTGATACTGATCTTTTTATGAATGCAACAGGATTGAGTTCTTAAAAAAGACCAAACGATAATTTTAATAATATTTTAACAAAATCAGAGGATAGAGCATGATTGATAATCAAAAGAAAATTAAAATAGTAAAAGACATAAAAATTAAAACTAATTAAAATATGCCATTCATAAATTGTATTTATATATAAAAACTTTGTTTATTACATATATTGTTTTACAAAACATAGCTCTAGAAAAGAAAAGATATCTATTTTAGACAAATAGGAACAATGATGTGCGTGCACACAATAGAACAGGCACACAAAAAAGATCTCTGAAAATTCCAGACAAGTTTCAGAGATCACGTAGAGAGTGTGGTGTTTAGAAACTTACAAACTAACAAAGAAGTTTCTGAGCGTGACCTTCGTAAGAGTTTTATTTTCAAGTTGATGAAGCTTTATTTCCAAGTTTGAAACCATGACGTCATTAGTGAAACCTTAAAAAATCACTAATAATAACAGATGAATACATAAACTTATCTGAATCTTGTTTTATTGGAGCTTTAGCACATCGTGCCACAAAATATCATCTATTTTGTAACATCATTTATTGATTAAATATGTATATAAATTGCATTTCATATACTCAACTAGAACTCATTGTTCAAGAAATAGAGAAGACATCGGAGACATTGGACTGTTGACATAGGAGACAATCTGTGATTCTTCTCCTCCTCTGGTACATGACAGAACCAAATATCACCCCATCTTATTCAAATAAACAATGGAAACTATTCTTTTGTGTAAAAATTAACAGGAAAGTAATTTATGACGACAGTAAGGTTGCGTCTTTCATATCGTCATTATTTTCGGAACTACTTCATCAGAAGTTTTGAGTGGGCATATTTTTTGCATATCGCCTAAAACCGGATACTCAACAGGTATTCTTATTATTTTTAACATCTTTTCTTCCAAAACCAGAATCATGTGTGTGTGTGAGAGAGAGAGAGAGAGAGAGAGAGAGAGAGTTATCAGTTTAGTGGCAAACAAAGCAAAGAAGATTCCAACATTGTAGAACCATAAGATGAGATGCCTTTTATTCGATTGAAATAATATCTGCACACGACATTATTTTAAAACATCACTGGCAATAACATATTATCCAGTTATGAAATAACTCTTCTCATCCTAGAAGCAGAAAATCACTTAATTGATATATTATTTGTCTTCGGAAATGTAATTACCTTATATTTGCTTGAAAGTGAGAAAAATTGTCAAAATTATAATAAGGAACTGAAAGTGTTATCATGGCATCAAACGGAAGTGATAATATCTATTTTGCGTGCCCACGGTTCAGTTCCTTTTATCTTAAATGAGGCAAGGACGGACATTAATTTAGCTTCTGTGTATGTGGTTAGGGATGTAAGATAAAGGAATCCATTCAGTATAGCGGAAGACTGAGACGTGGGCACACCTTTCGCTCAAGTAATAATGCTTCAATTTCTTATTCAAATTATATTACTAGAATGATGATTCTATTTAAAGGTTTTCTCTTACTGTAAATTTTATCTTCTTGAGAACTAATAACCGAATCCAGTACTGTAATCCGTTGTCGTTGTATGAGTTAGGCGAAGCGGACTTATTAGATCAAAGAAGCACTTAAATTATCTGGGCTTTTCGTTCCAAATGAATCTCTGTTTTCATATCACACTCAATATTGCACATTTATTTTTAATTTCCTTATCCGGCTCTCCGTGTCATGTGTCATTACTGTCGAGAAAATAATATCTTGGAAAATATTCCTTTCAGTGATGGATTCTTTTACATTTTAGCTTATTCCTCTCAAGAAAAAATACATTCATGTAACACGGTTCAATAAGACATCTAGTTAAGGTCTATTTTATTGTAATGTATTTGCTAAATTAAATAAATTTACTTTATTTAATTTAGACTAGAATTATTTGTCTATTTTTGACTGCATTTCCTTACACTTTGGCTTAAGCTAGCAAAAGTCAGAAATGTATCTATTTTTCAATATTCACAATAAAACCTGTAGGATGAAGTAAAATATTCACCTCGTTCTACAGGTTTTAATTAGGTATCTAATTTTCGGTTATATTGGTTATTTTATTTCTACATAAGCTAAATTTTATCTTTTGCGATACATATCGTATTTTCCACGCAGAATTTTATATCAACAAACGTTACTTATTATTAATCACTTTATAACTTGAGAATTGAACAGCATTTATTAAAATGGCGATTTTCTTGTAGTACCAACCAGTTTCGTTGATTTCTATGATGAATAAAGGGGAAAAGGTTTATTTTTGCTTTAACAATTCGCGTTTGAGGTTGCTGTAAATCTTTAAATTTAATATACACATTATTAATTTATTATGGAAAATTCTGTTTCGAAAGCTAAGACAGACCGAGTAATGGTGTAGTTTGTTTTGCACAATTGAAAAAGGAAATTTTATAATACTATCGCATATTTTACATCACCTCATACATACAATGCAAAAATGTCCGTATATGAGTTATTATGGGTCAGGAGAAACACGAATCATGTTGATATGGTTCTTGAAAAGCAGGAGATTATAATCCTTGGAGAAAGCAGTATGAGGAAGATTTTCTAAAGAAAATTAGTATTTTTATACTATTCTCACCAATGAAGGGTTGTAAACCTATACCTATAGTATGTAGTGGCTGGCTAAGAATTTTTTTTACATTTTTTATTTATATCAATTTGTATTTATTTATTTCTACATAATCTGAAAACCCTGCTTTAGAGAGTAAACATTTCTTTCAAGCCACTTGAGGACTCCAGAAAACGTGATGGCGTCACACTGGGCAATGAAATTCGTCTCCTACCTACAGACAATCACGAACAGACATGTCCAAGGGGAATTTGTTGGTTGGAGATCGGATAACCACTCGAAAACCAAAGATGGAATAAAATAATCTGATGAGAAGTTGACTCGATAAGTGTTAAGCTGTACTGTGCTCGGATAGCTATTGACCACTGGCTACTGCTGTTCTTTTCACAGTCTTAGGATGAAGTAGAGAAATGAAAATAAACAATTTTTTGAAGCAGTGCCCATACAAATGCCCACATAAAGGCATAAAATAGATACAGAACATCTGTGACTTCAATGAATTTGTAAGATGTGGGTTACTGTCTCACAAATGCACTCCAGTTTGTAGTTTACATGTATTATGGAAGATGTGACAGTATACAATGAAGAATCACATGTATGTGCAAGCTGAGCCTCCGTAATTCAATCGAAGCACTTTGTTCGGAAAATTCCCGTCTGTGACGTGAGGAATCTTTATGAGGTGTTTTCGACTAAAGATACGTTAGCTAGACTCATGTGATGGTGGAGGGTTTTTCTCCCAGAAACTCCGGTTTTTTCATCCCTCAAAGCAGGCCAATCTGCCAGTGAACACACAGATCTACAGACATTGACCACTTCGGGGAATGATGTTAGTCTTATTTTAAGTTAGTCTTATGCAGAAATCTGTATTCTTGTGTGTAAACTGTGCATGTTCTCTTGGCTAGTTTGCCTAGTTGTGGGATGAAAATTCAACTTTCGGGAAAAATTCTGCAATCTCCGTATGAGAACAGCTAATTCACCTTTAAAAGAAAAGCCCTGATAAAAGTTCTTCGCATTCTAAACTGGATTCGAACCCAGATATTTACAAAGAAAGTGTTTCTGTGACACAGAGAGAGCTATTGAGGCTCTAAAGAACTTGACAATTGATTACTTTTGGAAATAATTAGTCTAAAGCTGAAGTAGACTAATAAGACCTTCGGCTCTACTGAACTACAATAACCATTTCTTTTGAAATTTAATCACTTAACAAGCTAGACGCTCATTCTTTAGGTTAAATATTTTTGTAGCCTTCGTCATAGAGTTAAATAGTAAGAGTCTATATCTTGTTTAGCCGAGAGCACAAAATACACATTTATGCGGATTAATTCTGTATTTGCTGACGAACATTACCAAGAAACTACGGTTCGTTAATTAAAAACAGAACGCTTAATACCAATTACCCACGGACAGGTTCTTGCTGTCTAATAAACGCTGCATACTTCGAATATGTTCCAGGTACTTGTGATATTTCCATGAAAATTTGCATCAAAAGAATGCAAAACTTTTAAATCATCCACACTGATATAAGAGCTGTTCTTGTTACCTAGCGTTATTAGGAATACTGTTGGAGGTAGTGATGCATCATCTCTCACTAAGCTAATTAAAACAAAGGAAAAAAAGCAACAGTATAACATTTATTTTGAGCAATATATTTACTATTTCGGGATTTAAAAAAAAAATTGTCGCATTACAAATGAAAAGATAAATCGTTTAAATATAAATCTGGTGCTAGTAAATGGCGCGTGTGTGTGTGTGTGTGTGTAGTTTTACAGTAATTTAGGAGAAATGTAGGAGGCATCGACGTTTTTTTACATATTTATGACGTTTACCATTCATAAACTCTACACGGATCATTTAACGTGTAGTCACAACTCGATTAGCATTTCTAAAACTTGTTTGTGGTTTTGAATTGTTTGGACTGAATTAACTAGAAAGATAAAATCATTGAATAAAGCCAGAATGTCTGAAAAACAAAGGTTTATATAAAATAATCTATGCTGAATGAAATATCATTGGAATATAAGTATTTTAGTAAGTACTCCTGTGGATGATGTCATCAGAATTTATTTTTGTGAAGCATCTATGTGATGAATTGATAAATTAAACTTATCACTAATTAACTACTATTTTACAAACTAACTAACTACTATTTTAGAAATAGACATGTTCAATAATGAATCCAATGGACCGATTGCGTATCTTCTCCCTAAGCAACTGGATGTGAATTATAATGGGTGATTCTATTCTATTCTATCAGTGATTTTGAAAGCATTCATGTGACAGATATATTATCTAATGAGCAGCTACAGTTTTCAGGCTAAATAGACTGCCAATGACGGTTGCTTCCCAGGTCAAAATTCTGAAGTTTTGAAGGAAAAATAGTAACAGACGACGAGTAGTGTGGTTTAAAATATTTACATTAAATTAAAAACCACAAACTGCTTATTTCGGTTTAAGATCAAACTATTCAGCAACAATCATGTAAACTAACGGATTTTTTTTAAGTCATCATCGAACCACATTTGGACGTTGACTTCAAATATCTGGAGTAATTAACTAGTTTTAATAATGCGATAAAATTAATACCAGGAAATGTAGCACTAGATAAGATACTCATATAATACTTAAAAAAAGCCTTAATAAATGATAGACGATGGCATTAAGCCTTCCTTTACGGTTATACAGTCCCCTGATAGCCGGAAATGAAATCAATTTGATTTAATTCCCACCTAAATATGAATTACTGGATTTATTTCTCCCCTAAATTGAAGTGTATTCTATCCACTTTAGTCAAGCACGATTCTGAATGTGAACAGTGAAAAATATTCTGTTTTTTTTTTAATTATATCAGCAGTTCCTTCTTTGTGTGTGCGTGTGTTTAATCACTCTTAATTAGATTTGGGGCATCTGATGAAAATCTGTAGCCTCTTTCTGTCAAAGCAAACCCGCATTCCAGTGGTGTGGCGTATTCCCTAAAAAAGGGAATCTGGCGAGATGAGTATTCAAGCCTTATGAGCTTCCTTCCTAAACTGAACTGTATTCTATCACCCCAGTCTGGCACAGTTTCTGTGAACATTGGCAATTAATTGTGCCTTCCATTGATCTTTTTACATTTCTTTTCCTTTTCTAAATTTTAACAGCAGTTCCCTTTTGTCCCAAATATCTGTTATTTGGGTTGGTTCATTCTCATATAATGTGTGTATACATGTTTAACCATCTTTAATTAGATCAACCTCTAAAAATGTGCATTCTTTTACATTCAAACACTACTTCACCTTCACAACTTTTAACAGTCAAATCATTCTCCAATCAACAAACCTTGGAATATTTTTCTCATATCTGAGGTGGTGCACTAAAGTCTCCTTAAGAATTCTTAATTGCATACGGAGAGGACACTCCATCTGATACGTAATCCATTCCCCCCCCTCTCTCTCTCTCTCACGGACTCCCTACACTCACTTTCTCAGTTTATATATATATATATATATATATATATATATTCTAAATACTCCTATGATCATTGCTACACCAAACTGGCCACTACCGTTCCTTCGCTTTTCTATAATCATGTAAGAACTAGACCAGGTACTCCATATATTCCATAAGTTCAAATGAAAAACATATCGAATCAACTTCTCATCATCTTCCATACCAATTCTCTCTTTTTTGGAAGGATAATGTTTTGTTTTGTTTTTTTTTTTGCTTTTGTTTTCCAATTATTACAACGACCGGCTGTTATGTAATGTCTTGTGAAAACTCATATTTACATTTAGTATGAAAGAAATCCCTACAACAGCGAACAAGACATTCTTATTTATTTACTAAATCGTAATTATACGCTGCTTGGAAAGCAGTCACACCATAATGTGAGGAACAAACAGCTATAGCGTCCACTTTAATAAGATGTATCACCTCACTTCCTTGCGATGACAACAGCAATTTTACACATCATAATTTCCGCAAGGGTACAAAATTGATGGAATGGAATTTTGAACCATTCTTCCTGATGGTATATAATGAGACCTGGATTGTTGTGGGGCGAATGTCACTTGACCTCACCCGATGTTCAATAGGGTTGAGATCAGGGCTCTGTAGAGGCTAGACCAGTGTGGTGACGTTCATATCCACAAACCGCACAATTACGGCAGCAGCCTTATGACGCGGTGGATTGTCTTACTGAAAGAACAAGAGTCAATTCTGTAGAAACGCCACAAAGTTGGAAGCATTGAATTGTCCAGAATGTTCAGATAACTCTCGGAGTTCAATGTTCGTGGCATTACAGAGATCCGAGGCTAAACTAGGAAAAAATAGGCTATACCATCACACCGCCACCTGTGAATTTCATAGTCGGGGTTACGCACTCTAGTAAGAGACGTTCAACTGGCATAAACACACTTGCACCCATCCATCTGCTGGGTAGAGGTTGTAGCACCCCCCCCCCTCTAGTGCAAAGAGAGAGTCCCATTGTACACTCTGTTTGCATCATTGAAGAAAACGCTGTATGCTAGTTCAGGTAAGATGAGGCTTACATATTGCAGTCCTATCATGGAAACTCATGTTTTCAGCCTCAGTTCTGAATGTTTTTGTGCAATTCTTATTCCAATCTATGCCCAGGATTTTGCATGCAACGTGTCCGTTGATGAATCGCGATTTTTACATATTATCCTTCGTAGCACCCTATGGTCACGTTTGTTGAGTGTGGTGATTCGTTTGCTGCGGGTAGCAGTTGCAGTTAACTACCTGCATTTCCACCTCAGTACGGTACTGATTGTTGACCGGGGATTGCCCAATTTGTTAACAGCTTTCCGAATAGATAGGCCTACAACATGGCATCCCATCACAACGCCTCTTTTAATCTCCTTCAGTTCCCTTCTGGCAGCCATTCCACCCGCACTCAGGAGCATCATATTTTTCCAATTTATATCGGCCACAAACATGTGACTCGTTACATGGCACGATGCACCTTGCCCATGGCAGTGTCCGTGGACTTCTTTCCAAGCAGTGTATCTAGCATATGGAAGTCAGCACGACGTTTGATCAATACTGTACCAGCTGTTTATTGGTCTAGATTAGTCATCCAGAAAGGTAGTTTAACCCAATCCTTCAGTTGATGTAGTTTACAATCTGCCTGAGGCCTTAGACGAAGAACGCAGTTCAGTTTGAAAGATCTGGGTTCAATTCCCATATTAGACGCGAAGAAACCTTATAAAGGTGTTTTAACAAACGATGAGTTTGACAGACTTGTAGAGAAAGAATTGTTTTTATTTCCGCAAATTTGGGCGTTTAATCTGGCCCGAGAATACCCTCTCACCTACACGACAATGTATATGCAATACGTGATGAAATCTCATAGTTTTTAGTTGTTTAGGTATTAATTATAACCAAATCAATACTAGTGTTCTTCATTCTCTGTATTTGCATTCAATATGATATCTTTTTCTTTTTTTTATATATCTCATTGCCAAGCCCTTCAGTTCGCTTGTTCTCATTAAAGAAAGATTTCCATTATCAACATGGTCTTGCATGGATGCAGAAGCACGATATACTCATCAAATGCATTGAAGTGTTCATTATCCTGGTCATTTACTAATTACTGCAATTTGTAGACGCAGCTCCCAAAGCATGTGTTGATTCCTTATGTTCAGTTTTTCAATATCATATGGTAAGCTCCTACTCTACTGTATCCTATCCTGACCTACCAGAAAGACAAATTTGTGTAATTTTTATGATATAAGAATGTCAAAATAATGGACATTTACCAGAGGATATTCCAGTGGATGGGGAGGAGTGTTCGTCTTGCCGGATAATTCATTATGTGACAATTTTAAATATGGACGGCTGATGCGGAACGGTCTCATTCGAAACCTGAGGACTTCAGAATACAGGCGATTTTTAACTTGCATTTGGAACAGCAAGAAAATCATTTTCGGTGATTTTCTGCTTGTGGCCATACAACTAATGTTGAATTATAAAGCGGTCCGAAAGAAAAGTTTATTTTTGTTCAGTCTTAAGTGCTCCTGCTTCGTGACTACTCCTGGATATACAGCTGACCTGGTTGAACTTCGAAACAGAAATATTATACAGAATTATACAGAAATGATTTATTGATATCACTTGGTATGAAACTGTAGCTAGAATAATTTCAGATTATTGTCATATTTGAAATGCATTAATGGTTAACTCAGTGTCGCCACTTGTAGGAAAAAATATGAAACGCACTAAAGATCCATTTCTATGTGGAAATCATTATACAGTCCTATATAACGCTGTCGTTAATTAGGACACGCTTCAGTGGTAAAGACCACTGTTCGAATTCTGTTCAGGGCACGAGGGACTTTCACCAGGACATACGAATCGACAGGATTTTTATAAAATCCTACTGTCTTAGCTATGTCAGGAATTTTATAAAATCCTGAGGTAGCAGATTATTTACACAATATTAATCGCTATATCATAGTCATCATACCCAAAATTAAATACTACAGCGCCAGCGTACTTAGCTGTAACAGATCAGTAAGCCTAATACGTTAAGACGACGATATTTTTTTTATATTTAACTATGGAAGGTTGTGAACCACATCATATCATGATTCACATATATGATATGGTATGAAGGTCAGCAATAAAAAGACAAAGACAATGAAAATAGGCAGAATCGTTGAAAATGTCAACTGTGTTGTGAACGGAGAACCTGTGGAACAAGTAAAAACATTTCAGCTACTTGGCACGATTTTTACTGAAAATGGTAAATTAAATATGGAAATAGAAAACAGAATCAACAAAGCTGGTATGGTAGGAAGTCAATTGAATAAATTCATATGGAATAAGAGAAAGATTAGTCGGAACACTAAATTAGCAGTATACAAGACAGTGTTCAAACCAGTTTTAACTTATGAAACTGAAAGCTGGGTCAGAAGTAAAACACTTGACCAAAGACTAGAGACAGCAGATATGAGAGTCCTGAGAAAGATTAGAGGCGTGAACAGATTGCATCAATGGCAATATCATATTAAAAACGAGGATATTAGGAAAGAACTTGACATTGTCAGCATCCAGGAATGCGTTATCAGAGCTAATCTCAGGTGTATGGTCACTTAAACAGAATGGGCGAGGAAAGATTGCCAAAACAAGTGTTCTCTGCCAGGTTGGTGGAAAACGACCCAGAGGAAGACCAAGATATAGGTGGATTGATACGGCACAAAGTGCCTTAGATGATAGAAATATAAGATCTGATAATGTTGGAGTCTTGACAGGAAACAGACTGATTTGGAGGAAAATTGTAGATAGGAAGTTAGTAATGATGTAAATTTTTCATGTAGTACTATCATATCCTGTACACCCTTTGAGGATACATGACAAAAATTTGAATGATGATGATGAGGAGGAGGTTGTGAACCTATAGCCTATTAGTACCATGGGAGGGACTAATATTTTTGTACTTT
This sequence comes from Typopeltis vanoorti, assembly GCF_054136105.1. Lineage (NCBI taxonomy): Eukaryota > Metazoa > Arthropoda > Arachnida > Uropygi > Thelyphonidae > Typopeltis > Typopeltis vanoorti. Next base: position 109,484,133 of record NC_143556.1, on the reverse strand, counting down.
TATTTCATTTATCATTTATATTTAAAAAAATAATCTGAAACCTCTGCTCTACAGACCGACTATTATTTCGATAAGAGGCGCTGTGATCTCACATGGTGTGATGAAATTCATTTCCTACCAAATCCCACAGGATATTGAGACCCTCAGGTTGTACGTTGAAAAGCGGGTATCCCATCTACTCTGCCAACTAGGCCAGGAAATTCATGTATTGAAATTCTAAGAAATAGAATACTAGATTGGTTTAACAAACATTTTAGAATTCTCTCTAAATTTTAGAGAGAATTTTAATTTAGATTCTCTACGACGGTCATCATGAGTTTGTGGATTTAGGTTTTGTTTTAGAAATCTACTTGCATTTTGTGATAAACTGATCAATGCCTTGAATAAGGCAACCAGTCATATTTTTGAACTTTGCAAGGGTATTTGAGAGACAGACCTCCAGGGAGTCAGGGACTTATCGAGAGTGGCCACATATTACACACACAACAGCTATCATGCTTGCTCTTGAATTCATTCACTGCTGGCACACAAAACATCCAATGGTAATTCATTCCAATAGCGCACGGCTCTGAGTTAAAAATTTAGTCTCACTCCCGTCCTGACGGAATTTAATCTCAACTTCCAAGGATGTCCTCTAGTCCTTCCCCCACCATCCATAAAATGAAAAATCTATCTACCGATATCCTGCGTGATCCTTTCAGAAGTTCGTAAGTTGCAATCATATCACTCCTCTTTCTCTTGTTTGCTAGTGTCTCCAATCTACAGCTTCTCAATCTATTTGCATAATCAGTATTCCACAATCCTGATATCATTTTAAACACTCCTTTGCACTCTCTCCACTGTATCAGAATCACAACGGAAACCTGGAGACCTGGGAACAATAGTCCAAGGGAGGTCTTATCGAGCCCTTGTAAAGAGGAAAAAATGACATCCTTATCATTACATGTAAAAGTTCAGCATTGCAATTATATTTTGAACATTATTAGCAATCTTTGCTACATGGCCTCCGAACTATAACTTCCTATCTATTTGCTAATACTCCAAGATCCCTAGCCTGATTAGTTTCTTCCAGCATAATCCCACCTTATATATTGTATGACATATGTTATATAATATGACATTGCATATCTGATTACGCCAAAGTGCATGACCTTACATTGGATGACATTGAACTGACATCCATTTTCCCATGCCCACAATTCTGGCCTATTCAAATCATTCTACAAGTACTGCATATCAGCTGCATTCCTGATTACTGTACTTTTCTTTGCATCATCAGCGAATATCTGTATGTCGACTGTTGCCCATCAAATCCTTCCCAATATCATTAATGTAAATATTGAATAACAGTGGACCAAGGACTGACCTTGTGGTGCACCACTGGTTACCTTAAATCTTGCAGATTCATATCCCTCATATAACACTTTTTGGTATCTGTCAGTCAGCCATCCTCTTATCCATGCCAATAGTTTATAATCCAATAATTTATTATCCAATTTATACAACAGTCTGTCATACTGTATTCTGTCAAAAGCCGTAGCAAAATCCAAAAGCATCATGGTGTATCCGTTCTCCTTGTCTAGCCCAATGGTAACGTTACTACAGAATGTGAGGAAGTTGTTAAAACAAGTTGTTAATTTTCGCTTATAATTTTCATATTCGTATAACTAACGACATCCTTATGCACACGATATTCCTCCCATATCATTGTTTTCTTACGAATCTCTTGCTTGATAAAATTACACATCCATTTACTCCTATCCTATTTATTCTTCGAACTCTCTGGAAACGTTCTTATATTGCAATATTAAAGTATTTTTAAATGCTTCCCATATACTGTCGATATTCTTCCCATCCTGCAACCAATACCTCTGCGCTGTAGACAGGAAATTATAACCTTTGCTGGTCATAATTTCCTGCTGTGCAGTTCAGCATGACACCTTTATTGAATGGAACATTCAGAAAGGGTTACATGCTGAACTACTTTCAGAAAAGGTTACATTCTGGATGGTGATCGCTATCACCATACGCCTTTAACCCCTCCCCCATCCTCTGACACTAATTAAATCTGGCACTCTTTGACCTCGAGTTTATTCTGTCACATTCTGCTTGAAGAATTTGTCTCGCAACAGCTCAATAAATTCAGTTTCATTCTTCTCATTAGAATTTACTGCTGCCCAATCAATGTTTGGATAATTAAAGTCACCCGTTATAATTACTCTTTTCTCACCCATCGTATTTACTTGGTGATGCATTTCTTCACCACTAGCAACCGATCCACTAGGTTTGTAAGAAACCCAACTATGAATTTGATCTTGTTAGATTCCTCCTCACACCAGATGGCTTCAAACTCACTGTCACATTAAAATCTGCTACTAGTAGTACAATCACAGGCAGCGCCGGCCCGAGCAAATTTTTGTGGAGGACTCCACAGGCACGTCGCTTTCACTGACTCTTGTTTCTGATAATTTCAAAAATTTCCGAAATTGATTTTCTTGATGATCTCGAATAACTTCTTATTCTGCTCGTATTTTTCTGTATTGATGACCAGAAAGGGTTTTCATTTTGTTTCTCTGGTGTGCCATTTTTGTCTCTTTTTGAAATCATAAAAAAAACTTTATTTTTTTCATAAAGTATGGGCCCAAAACAAAGTACAAAATTTAGAATTGAATCGTCATTTGCCAAGTCTCGTCCCTTTATACAATCATTTTTATCTGATTTTACTGCATTAAGAAAACAAATAAATTAGCAAAATAAAATTACCTTGTTTAATATTAACGTAAAACTCCGGATAATAGTCAATGGGACAATTTCAAATATATGCAAGAGTTCGTAAAATAAAATAAAAAAAGTTAAAAAAAAAACACGGCTATAGCTAGAAAGAAAATGAAATGAATAATTTATTTAAAATATCATTACTAAGATAAATCACATATTTAACTACAAACTTACCTTCATAATACGAAGTAACAAAATTCATTCAGCAAGCTAATAATATAATTCACATTAATACAGGGATAGCGAACTGGAATGTAAGAAAATATTGCGGATATGTGAACGATTTATAATAATAATAGTAATTATTATTATTATAAAAACCTCCATGGAGTCAAAGACTCATCGTGGGAGGTCCACTATTATACACATAGTTTATCATACCGCGCCTTAAATATATTTACTGTCTTTGTGCTCACCACTCTCGGGCAATGCATTCCAATCACTCAGCACTCTCCATGCAAAAAACTTGCTCCTCACTCCCTTGCTCACACAAATTCCAAATCTCCTTATATCGCTTGTTTTGCTTTCTTTACTTGCTATTCCTTTTCTCCTTTCCTTTTGAGAAAAGCAGCTCCCGATAACTTTTTCTCTTTCAAATTACTTATCTAAATGACAATAAATTTCGTACTGATAAATTATTCTTTATCTATTAATTATTAATTTTGAGTTAATTTATTTCTTATTTTTAAGAGTTTTAAAACAATTAAATCTTATTTAAAAAATCGATTTAAAACAGTTGCCTTCTACGGATTTTTACTATAAATAATTAATTTATACAATAATTTGAAAATTTGATAATTAAAGGAAAACTATAATCATTGAGGGCAATGCAAGACGTAAAGTATGATGCCCAGTGAGCGATTTTGGCATTTTAGCAAAATGTGCCTCTGATTAATATGTTTATAATTTATAAACTATTATCTTTAAAATTTTATTTGTCTATCAAAAATTCAAAAAATAAGTGCACAATTAAAAACAAAGTCAAAAATTGCCCAAAGTCACTTAAACACAGAATACACAATACACTCAATATTTCACATTCAAAATTGAAATGACACCGAAAAAAATGTAAGAAGTGCATATCACACTGTTTCGCTATCCAAATTCGAAGCAGAATTTAAGAAAACGAACAGAATTTAAGAAAAGCAGAATTTAAGAAAATATCCAAATATTTAGTCTAAAACACCTATGTTTTAGACTAAATATTTGGATAGATCAGTGTTTCTGAAATACTTCAGATATCCGTGTATCACCTTCTTTAATTTTCATTATTACCAAGTACTTTATCAAAATACCCTTATCAAAATAATAATAATAATAATAATAATAACAATAATAAATTTCATTGTAAATGTCTGGTTTATTTGAATTTAGAAGTACATTTAAACAAAGAAAAAAATGATTTATTTTTAATAGAACAAAATTTATAAAAGATACTCTACATTTTTACTTAATATAAATAATTTATCATCAATGAGAGGAGTGAAATTGCTTATTTCTATATCTGTTATATTGCTCTCTTTTGTGCGTTTTATAAATCTAGTCTTTAACCAATGATCCCTAATTAAGAATTTGAAAGCTAAAAAAATTACCGTATTTACTCGAATATAACTCGCACTTTTTTCCCAAAATTAAAGCTAAAAAATCGTGGTGCCAGATATATCCCGGGATTTTCGGAAACCAAAGTTTTCAGAAAAAAAAAAAACTGAAAATGGTATGACTCACCAAGAAGCTTCTATTCTCCATCACTTCTGTCCTCGAGAGTGGTTTCCTTGTGTGCAAGTGCAACGTCCAAGTTATCTACCCAAATAGAATCATCTTCTTTCCCATTATATCAAGCAAAAATTACCAGTAATTTAAGATTTAAGATAATTAATGAAAAATCCTTGACAAATTACTAATGAGAAGTGAAAGATGTGTGCGACTGTAGGCAAGTAGAGAAAGAGCAGCTATTAACAAGTGCATATGATTGGTGCAGTATTAACAAAAGATCGCGCTATCCCAAACAAAAAACAAGCTAACAATTGAATGGAAATGCTAATTCTCTTAAACTGATTTCCATAATATCTGAAATACGTTCGCTATATATTTCTTAATTTTAACACGCGTTCATGACGGGAGGGGTAGTCTCAAGCAAAACCATATGTTGCACCTGCAACATGTGGTTTGGTTGAGTGTATATAGCAGTTTCTGTTGGAGGGGAGATGTGATTCATTAGTTAGTGTTTATATTCCCAGTTGTCTCTAATTGCACTTTTGTTGAGAAATATATTACGCAGACTGCAAATGTCTGTGAACCTCATTCAGTGACACGATAAAAGTAATTGTTTTTGATGTTTCTGCAGTTTAGTTGCTGTTGTGGAGGGCGTATTGTTTACTGCAGGGAGCGAGTTATCGTTCCCACGTGAAAATCGGGGCGATAGTGAGTCGCAAGAATTCATGCATAATATAATTTAATATATATATATATATATATAGACTATAAAAGTTTATGAAATTCACAGCATATGATACTTTATGGGTTGTTTCCTTAAATATCTAATAAGTGGGTTCTAAAATGCATAGTTTTAGTATGTATGACTATAATTTTTTTATTAATAAAATATAATGAACACATATTTAACCGTCAATGGGAAATGGAGCCTTTTTTTATTTGGTAAACTAAACGCTGTAATTTTGTAAAATATCTTGTTGCTGTAATACAGCTGAACGAGTGCCTTTATTAGTCGTGAGGCAGGCTGCCTCTATGCTGCACCCTGTCGACGGTACTTGTAGTAATACACGTGTAAATTAGGCCTAACTCGATGCATATACGAAACTCCAATCAATGAAAAATCAACCACATAACTGACTATACTCACGACATTAATGACTTCATTTATCCTAGGTATGTCTTATCACACACATACCATCAATATAATTGAACTTCGGCACCAACTAATAATGTAAACAAGAAAACTGATAATTATCCGACATTAACTAATACGCCACCTGCGTGAAATTTTAGATAATTTTAATTATAGATAATAACATCTTTTACGACTATAATACAGTTTTTTTTAAATTATTTTTATTTTTTCAAAAATTTTCATATTTATATTATTTATTAATATATCAAATTTTTTCTATTAAAATATTAAATTACTAAATAAAATTTCCGATTAATTTTGTTTCTTAAATAAAAATATTCTATTTATAAGAGAATCAAATTTTCTCAATGAAATTGGATCTAAATGTTTCTGCCCCAGAGATTATCAAAATAAAAATAATTATTTGGAGCTTATATAATTTAGAATAAAATATAATTATCTTTATAAATATGTATATATAAATTTAATATTTTTAAATATATGATATATCCAAATTTTTTTAAAATTTTTTCTGCCTCTATAATTGTATAAAGTTTTCCGCTCTTTTACTTTTCCGCTTGCAGCATTCGCCCATTTCGCCCCTGCCTCGCGCCGGGCCTGATCATAGGTCTCAAACACCAGCTGGATTCAAGTCATCCGATATCATTAGCAGCACGCCTCCCTCTCCAATACTGTCTATCCTTCCCAAAAATACTATACCTTTTATACATGATGCCAGTTAGTATGTTTGATTCTGACAGTCATCTCTGACTAATGCCTAGAGTCAGACGCCCAACATATTGACCAAGGCAGCAGACTCTATCCCTTTGTTTTTGATACTGCTAACATTTGTATACGGACATAATAAGCTACCTGCATGTTCTTTTGTATTCTCTTCTCTGTAGTCTGCGTGACATAGTTGAACAACTTGCAGATCTCTGGTTTTCTCTAGTGCCTTTCATATATATATATATATATCTAAACCAGATATATATATATATATCTAAACCAGATATATATATATATATATATATATATATATATATATATATATATATGGTTTTCTCTAGTGCCTTTCATATATATATATATATATATATATATTGGACTCATATATTATATAATTTTGGAACACTCTGAATAATCATCCATTATACATTTGACATTTCGGAATATTCAAATTGATTAAATTGTCTTCTTTCGATGTGCATTCCTTGTGAAATTTAAAAACAATAATTTAAAAGTATCTAAAAATAGTATTTATAAGCAAATTTGCAGGAAAGTAACGCCCACCATACCCCTTCTTTCTCATTTTACTTCGAAACTGGACAAATTATTTTTCAATCATATCAAAATCTTCGTGTAAGTTATAAGAATACTGGAGCAGTGTGCAATATGAGTTCTCGCTACAATATATCTCATGTAACGCACTTTGGTTGAATAAGGGATAAATACGAGTATACGATGAACACCATTCTACTTATACAGTTTGTAATATAGTTGCTATGAAAGAAAACAAATCTTTAACATCCAGTTCTCTGGAGATGCTGAGAATGTAGACTACAATCCATAGCAAATTTTCTCCTCAGTAAAAATGCAAAAAAAAAAAAAAATGAATGAAAACAGTCATGTTTTTTTCACCGACAGCTTTTTCAACACATGTATTATTGTCTAATATTTTCTTGGTTATATTCGAAAAGTGATTTCTTTGTAATATACTTTCTCCACACTAGTATACACTAGATTATCGTTTGCGTTAACATCAAAATGTTAAAAGAACAAGCATAAATTATATTAATACATAAGGAATTGCTTATTTCTGCAATCTGATATTTAAATATACCTCTTCTTCTTTTGGAGATAGAAATACGAACTTCTTAATTCTATGCGTTACTATTCTTCTTCCAAACTAATGACTTGTTATTATACCTCATGTTTAATGGTTTCCAGAACTGCAGTTATCTACAACTCGAGTTAGATTAAAATATTTTCTTCAAAGCTTGAGGTGCAGCCACACTGATTTCGCATCTCTTTTGAAACTTAAAGTGTGGGTATGGCGAGTTGCATAATAATAGTGATCACATTATTATTATTACTTTCGGAATTTCATGAATTATCTTTGATTTTGATATTATTATGACTGTCACATGTTTAATTAAACTACGTTCTTTATTAATTCCTGCAATGATGTTAGATATGATGTAATATGGAAACTATCATGCCCTCAAGTTGTTGCTGCTCTCAATTTTCTAATAGAATATATAATATATTCAATTATATAATATATAATATATAATATATTCAAGACCTTGAGATTCACGTTTATCATTAACAATTACTACAGTCACAAGGATATTTATCATTATGATAACATTATGGTTATTCTTTGGGAGGACTACTTTATAATTTAAAACTACGAGTTAAAAATGATATTTATGACCATAAAATTGTAGCATTTCGATTAACTGGCAACCACTGCTGCTGATATCTCACTAGTTTGCTGTGATATATCAGCAGTTAATTTCCGTCATTAAGATTGCTTACCTTAACACTAGTGAATGTTGCATATTGGTACAGTAACTACTGCAACACGAAATTTTCAAAGTGATATATTTTCCAGTGTTTCTTTTTTTTGTATCATACTCGACCATCAACCTTTCTTCTGGCACCTATAAAATTTAAATTAATATTTCATACAAAGTTTTAAATGAGAAGATACTAAAACTATTTTATTATGAAAAGAAACGTATAAGATACATTTCTATAAATTACTCATCGGTTTACTTTAAAAAAAAATAACACTAAAATTGCACTCGCAAAATACTTAATGTTTGTCAGGTAACTCTTTTCATTTCGGTAGTAATGCACTTTAGCCATCCGTTAAGCTAAAACCATTGTTATATGTGTTGGCAGGAAGGAATACGATATCAGCCTAAAAATATCTCTTTCTTCATAATTCAGTTGTTTATCAGAGTGAGTTTCACTAATCTTGCTCTAACTAGCAAATGGCAATTAAATTGGAAACACGTTAACAAGCGAGCAAGCTCTCGGATGACTGTCGCAGGTACCGTAGACATGAAGAAATGATTCTCGCTGAACGGTGGGCGTAGGATATAGCGGTATACGGTGTGCCTCTCGCAGAGAGAAAATTCCCAAATGCTATCATTTACGCATGCGTTCAACGTATGCGCCTGCTTCGAATTAAAGTACTGTCAGACTTCAAGTCCAGATATTTCGAAGTGAGATCGTGAGGGGTGTTGCAGATTCAGCGCTCCTGAGCTACAGGCTCCTGCATAAGTGGATCTAGGTTTTCAATGGATCTGCAATGATAATTTAAAAAGTTTTTTTTCCCGAAGTTTTTAGAAGTGCAGTGTGATGTATAAAAAGACATCGTATTACAAACTGATAAATGCATAACAACGGTGGTCAGCTAGATAGTCAGGAAGTAATTATTATCAAAATGAATTCCCTAAATATTTCTAATAATAGCGCGGTAGATTATCTCGACTTTCCTCCGTTGGAGGCATTGGGACCGATGATGCAGGCCTTGATCATCTTACTATATTCGTTCACTGCACTTTTGGCGCTCGGAGGAAATGTGACTGTGATTGTGGTACTTCTGGTGGGTAAGCGATCGTCTCGTGAACTAAGAGTGTTTCTCATTAATTTAGCACTCTCTGATATAACTATGGCTGTGTTTTGCATTCCCTTTACGTACACTGGCTTCATGCTTGGCCACTGGATATTTGATCCGATCTTCTGCCCAATTGTCCAGTTCATGCAGCATTGCTCCGTCATTGTCAGCGTCTACACCCTGACAGCTATCGGAATTGACAGGTAAGCTAGAATAATCAACAGGCTGCCCCAATGGTAGTGCGATATTTTGATTTTCATATAGACAAATGTCGCTAGCAGTTAATTTATTTTTCACTTTAGTAATAAAATCAATAAAGGTATTATGGAATGAGTTGAATGTAATTATAGAATTATATCAATTATATCAGAGCAGGGGATATCTTATTGATCCCTATCGTAAACAAAATAATGCAGTTAAGTTAACATTATCATAAAAGATTAATTTTTAGTAGATGTTTATCTTTTCTGAAACCTTTCGAGCTAAATCATCTGTTGTATAAAGTAATGAGTATTCAACCCAATATTTACTAGGCGAATCATAAACGCATATTATTTTTATAGTTAAATTCTTGCATATTTAATATTTGGATTATATGAAAATAATATCTACTTTATGTATGATAGTCACGATCTCGAATGAATCGAAATTGAAGCAATTAACGTCTTTTAGTTCCTGTTATTAGAAAGAACTTTTGTTATGGATTCCACTGTAATTAGCACATTTTACGTAGATAAACATACAACCAAATAGCAACACAAAATGAAGCTAGGCAGTGTAGTTTATCTTCCCATCCCCGCTTTCATCTATTTAATTACATTTGTTGACTACAAAACAATGACACTGTGAAAAGGTCAAAGATTAGTACTTAAAGTATACTAGTAATGTTTGAAACTCTACGTGGTTATTAGCGACATCTATCGAAATTCGAATATCTGAGAAATACTAAAATATATGTTAATTATAATTGCTGATAAAAATAATTGAAAACTTTTCAATTTTTTTTTAAAATCGCCTTTTTAACTTACTTTTTGTATATTAGCACCTATTTTATAATTCGATACATTGTTGTTTTATTATATGCTATTCAAGTCATTTGGATATATAATATTAATTTACTTCAAAGTAGATTCAGTAAATTTCCCTTTATTTCCAAGCCTTATTACAGCTTTTAGTATGGGTCATTCTTCTCAAGTTACGTGTCATGTAATGCTATCAGAGTATCAAATGAAATATATGTAAACTCAAAATTTAAAAGAGCGCAGATAATTAGAATTGTATTGAATTCAGTTCATGTATGCTAAACTGAATAGCTTTCACAATGTAATAGGAAACGAAAAGTTTGAATTATTGATAATACTGTATTATGAACTATTGGTTCATAATACAGTATTAAAATTGAATTGATATATAGCCTAGTTTTCAATATTTATCTAAAAAAAGATATTATTAATCCGTTTAATACACGCAGTTTCAACACACAAGACAATATTAAAACGTAGAATGTTAATAAGTAATAATGGTGATAGAAAATATCTTAAATGTGCATTATACAGTAGATATAATAATATAAACCTTTGTAGCTTACTTTGCAGCTTATAATTAGTGAAAAATCACAGCGTAACATTTACTGATCTTAAATGATCCAAGCAGGAAATCTCCTAGCCGAAAAGGAAATGATTTAAATGTTTTTTAAATTAATAATGTAAAAGTGTCTCAGCCGTGATTTATGCGCCTCACAGTTGCTGTTATCATCGGCATAAAATGTCAGATTCTCCCGATAGCAAACTTTGTTACCTCTTCTACAGCATACGAACTTCATGGCCTATCAGTCCGTTCTATATTTAGGTACTAAAAGATAGCAATGATACTAATGGACAGAGAAAGCCCTTTGCCTTTTATGGCATCTCTTTGCATCAGAATAGACATTGTAGTTTGGAAACTAGTAACGCTTTCAACGTAGCAGATCATTATAATCATATTTTTAGTAATAGTAATATCTCGCAGTATGAATAGCGTACTTCTCTGTACACAACACACTGCAGGCTTGAAAATGTTCCACGTATGGCTTCGAATTAACTGACCGTTGGTCCATCCACGTTATTCATGTATTATAGGTTTACTGTCCTCCAGTCCATAGTACAACGGTAGTGTCTACTACTGCTGTACTATAGTTTACATAGATTATAGAACTTTATACATTTATCAGTATCGACAGCAATATTGTAAAACTGATTCTTTAATTTATACATCACATTATAAGAACTGTATTGTGTTAATTCAGAGTTTACGCTACTGTGAAATAGTATGCATAAATACCATTATGACATGATTATGAAGCGTATAATATTTCTGTTTGTATTTTGTAAGGTAATTTTAAACAATTCTAGTTTTGAAATTCTTCCATACACTTCGATATCTAACATGAGAATATATCTTTAGAATTCTTTGTTAAATAAAGAAGAAATCTGACCTTTTAAGACCCACTTACAAAACAGGTTTATAATAATTTTTATATGGTTTCCAAAAGCACTCATATTTCATACAGATATTCAATGTTTCACCTTGCTGTATAGTTTACTCTATTTCAGTATAGGAATAATATAATAGAAAATATATTTGCAAAGATCATTTACCAATTTATTAGTCATTTATCTTTTGGTATTCCTTATTTTTAAAAAAAATTCTGGCTGTTCATCCTTTCATTTTATATTTTTCGACAGCATACATTGTTTGCGTCTTTGCTTCAAGCGTTGCTAAACTCTTCTTTAGTAACTCTGTAATCAAGCCAGATGTTGTGCTCTGGCTCTCGAGTCACATAAGATTTCAGTTAACAAATCTCTTCTTGGTGACTGTGGAGCGTTGTCAAGGCAACGAAAACAGTTCAGCGTGTAATACGATATTAAGGAATAGAACGAATCTGATGCTGAGAATATAAATTTTTTGGGCATCATAACAGAATATAATAAACATATTTCACTTCCAGCTATTGTTTGAGTGTGATAAGCTATACTAGTAATAATATCAAGAAAACCAAAAAATAAGAGGTATTTTGGAACAAAAATAATAATAATGGCTATTACTTTGAGAGGCTTCAATATCAAAACGAATGAATATCAGATTAAATTATAAATATCCAGAAATAAAGATTGGAAGGCTCTTAAATATCTGCAATTTTGCGAATACTTTCTTTTATACTCGTATTTTGCAGGCAATATATTTATGATTTGGTTCCATTTCCTCTTAGTATAAACTATTTAAATAGTATTCAAATACTGTGTAAATACATTTTTGGTTGGTAATAATAAAAATAAATACAGGTCAGTCATTACAAGTACAAAGTTATTTTTGCAGTTACCTCAAGATTTTGCCTCAAAATCGCATGAAGCTTTTAATATGGTTTAGGAAAAGATGTGTGTTAATGAAATTGATGTATTACTAAGTGTTTCGGACCTTCACTTATTAGACGTAAAGTGTTTTTAATCTGCATAAGAAAATGTATAACTTTCCACGTATCCTTACAGGCAGATGGCGCACCGTCATAGCTATGCCGAATTTCATTTTTTATATAATATGGAGAGAAATGATTCACGATATACTCCAGTGAGGTTCTTCCTCAATTAGTTTTGTTTTGTGATCCGTATTAGGAAACATGGCAACATTCTTTGTGTTGCTATGTTTCCTGATACGGATTTCCTAATAAACGAATCTTTTAGTAATTTCAAATCGGTAAATCATTAGAGTAGTACTGCTTCTTACTATTTTTTTATTTCCTTTTTAGGGGTATATTTAAATGATGCATATCATTAACAGCAAAATTAATACTAATTCTTTGAAATAAATTTTATAAAATAAAAGCGGGACTTGTACTAGCTTTTGTAACTATTTTGAAGACGAAATCGGAATTATTTTTACGAACTTTCTTTTCGTAAATGACGATTACTTGTGCGAAACCGATACCTATTATTATTATTATTACACGAATTTCATCAGTGATGAAATTCGTATAAAATATCACTAACATCACTGATCGGCTTAAACATACAGTCGGGGTTGTTTAAATCTTATTTGTAACAGTAAAGAGGCATGTAAAAATATAAAACTGAAATAATTAATTACATGAAATTTTATGTGAATTGTTTAATTAGGCAGAAACCATAAGCAGCATGTGAAAAACCTCTTGGTGATCCGAATGCAGACCTAGATACTTAACTATTAATAACTTACGTGCTTGTTGGTGTGTTTGCACTGAATTCATTCAGACGAGGTATTCTTGGAAAGAAGTCATATCGGGTTTCACTTTAACAACAAATCAAAGAAGCTTTCAGTGAAAGATACGGAACGTTCGTTCATCAGGTAGTATCGATGTTTAAAAGTGCGCCGCCGTTTGTGTGCGCGCGCGCGCGCGCGTGTGTGTGTGTGTGTGTGTGTGTGTGTGTGTGTGTGTGTGTGTGTGTGTGTGTGTGTGTGTGTGTGTGTGTGTGTGTGTGTGTGTGTGTGTGTGTGTGTGTGTTATTTCAACTGAACGAATGACAGTAAAATATACGACACTTGGAACCTTAAATGTGTTGTCAAATAGAAATTGGACACCTGTCTATTCATAATTTTCTCTTGCTAGCAGCAGGAAATATACATTGAAAATCACCAAGCGCAACATAGAAATGTAGTTTAAAAATATCTCTGATACACCAAGTAATTTTGGAAAGTCGACCAGATGTGAATATCGCATTGCTATACATCCCCTATAATATAACTATAAAATACCTCATGAAGATTTTTCCCCTTTTGCTAGGAAATATTAAATTGGATTTGGTAATCTTGGCCCAAAACTGCCCGGGTTGGCCGAGTAGTTAGCGTATGCGCTCTCTAGCCAAAAGCTGCGGGCTCGAATCTTGCCTAGAGCATGGATGTTTATGATTGTCTTTTAGATTCATTCATACAAATATACACTGCTTAGAAAGAGGTCAACAGACACTCTTATGAGCAAGGTGTATCGTGCCATATAACAAGCCACGTGTTTGTAGGCTGTATAAATTGGAGGAAATATGATGCTCCCAATTCAGCGCAACTGTGTTCAGGTAAAATGGTTACGATAATGAAACTGACGGAGTTTGAAAGATGTGTTAAGATGACATGTTGCAGACATCTATTCGACAAATTGTTGACAAATTGAGCAATCTCAAGTTAACAATCAGTGATATCATACTGAGATGGAATAGCAGAGAGTCAACTGCAAGTGCTACTCGCAGTTGAAAACCACAATGGGTGGCCTGTATATTCAACTCGCAGTTGAAGATACCAGCTGAATGTCATCATTCATCTTAGTCGAGACTTTGGTAATACTTTTGAAATATGTTGGGATTATTCAGTGTTATTTTGGCCTCACTTCTTCCGCTAGACATTCTATATTTAAGTCGCATATGACTCACTCACCAAACAGTTAATTGCTGACATTATCACGCCGTTTTAGCTGTAGATTGGATTCTAATTGTCACCTGATCAAATCAGAATTGTTTGCTGTTTAAAGAGTTTTTTAAAGTTCTTTTGCGATCTGGTTTATTCTTGCTCAAATTCACGCTACTCCAAGAGCTCTTCCACCTCTTCAAGTATCAATATTGGATGACCAATGCGTTTGTGTTCGACGTCGCTTGTATGTTCGTCAGCGACAATTCAGTCTGACAGAATGCAGTCTTTCTAGAAGAATACTTGACTTTATATACTGTACTTCAGGATATTTTACAATATGGCATGAACCCTGATGTTGTAGTAATAGGTACTATAGCTCTGGAAAAGATTCGCCAGTCATGTGGTGAATCTTCTTGATCACCACTGTCACGTACTGTTCAAGAAGGACTAAATCCTTCTTGAGCCAATACACTGCTAACATATTATGTATTCATAATATGTATTCACATGTTTTCATATGTATTCATTTCATATGTATTCATATGTTTTGCTTATATGCTTACAGCGGAGTCTTTATAATATTGTTGCAGATCCAAACTGAAACTGGGCTGGTCTAATATTGGATTAGCATTTATACAAGAAGGAAAGAAAGAAATCTAACACCTCTTTCTTATTGTTTCTACTCATCTTATTGTATGCTAATATATTTCTGTGTTCCCGTCATCCCATAAATTAGGTGTGACGAGAACACGGCCATTTTGTACACTTACAAGAATTAAAACCAACTATTGATGATAATGATTAATTGATGATAATGAATTCAATAGGCTTTCTGTTTCCTTCAACTTTACTTGAGCTTATGATGTCAACAGCACAATAATTAGCATTTATTGAAAGAGTTTAATTTTAGCTGATTTACATGCTTGAATTGTCTTTAACAAGATTTACTGTTGAATAACAAAATAGAAGATATAGTTAAGTTTCTGTGTAACGCCGTTTTAACAATATAATAATAGTCAATAATAACAATATAATAATAATAGGCCACCAGCACAGAGAATTCCACTGCCTGAGGTCATGTCCGTTATGTGTAACTCTACTCCGTTCCTGACGCATTAATCCATTATAGTCACAGTAGACCCGCGAGATATTGTTAATGTAAGTCCGTGAAGCCAGTGCTACCCTTGAATTCCCTTCCCGAGAGAAAAAAATTCCCTCGAGATTTTTGTAGGAGGACGAGTTGAAATGGATGGATGTAAAGATGTCGGCGTTAGCACTGCCGAGAAATAAGGACATTGACTTTTATATAACTAGAAATGTTACACGACCGAATTCGCGTAATTCGTATTTCGAATTTCTTCCATATTTAATATCGTTTTTTATTTTCATTAAATTTTATTATATTGCATTACTTGAAAATTATCGATTTTTATCTTATTCGGATATTGTATTATCTGTTTCAATAAATCACATTTGGGAAATTTGTAGTGTTTTGCTGGAAGAAACCTTAAAACTGAAAAATAAAAAAAATAATAAAAAAATAGGGAGAACTATCAACTCTCCATAGCATGTGTTGATGCATTGAAAAAATTACCAATTTTATCATTACCATTAATATATTTAAATCATATCTGTATTTGAACAACTACAGATATAATTTGCATATATTAATGTGGAGATAATTAAGTATTATCATTTAAAAATTTACTATGAGTCATGAGTACGATATTCTACTCAAAACATTGTAATTTGTAGTCATTTGAAGGCAGTGGTGAAAGTGTGTAAATTCATAAATTCTCCTCTTTGCGGATTACGTAATAACATCGTCTGCGATGATCCGACATCATGGAAGAAAAGTTAATGAAGTTCCTCCGATGACGACAACCTCCAAATACCTGATTTTTCTTTCTATATGCTCTTTAGCGTCGAAGTTTAGATAGTTGTCTGCAGTTTTTCTGTTACAAATACTAATGTGATGTGTAAGTTGAAGGCTGTTACAACAGAAATATATTTTATTCCTTGTAAACCATATGGCCAAGTACATCTCATGATAACCAGATTTTCTTTCCTATTAACACGCGATTAACAACCTGTAACAAACTGGCTGTAAATAACTGACAGATGGCAGATTGTCACCCGAGAGACATTATCCGAGTTCAGGTGTGTGGGATAATGGAAAAAGGATGTGGAATGAACAGCAATAATCTTGGCGGGAGAAATGGTTCTGAGAACTATATAGGCTGGTAACTTTATCTTCATTCCCTTCTAGAATGGTATGATGCATTACTCTCCAATAAACATCATATCCAAAATAATATTCATCAGTGGTGTGATAAACAAAAAACATAAAGTTAGTTCTGGTCTTAAATGATGGCTTAGTTCAATAGGGACTGAGAGGAAGTGTATCTGAAAGCTTCATGCATGGCAGCTAATAATGATAATACATTCTTTAACAGAAACGACTTAGGAGGGGAAGTGCGATTGGTTTATTTGTAATCGCTGGTCTGGTCTGTTAGCCTAATGCTATTAGGTCAGTTTTGCCTGTTAATTTGATTTTTCCAAGTTTCCGGAAGAAAAATCCTACTATCTCCTTATGATACCGGTTAACTCACCTTTTAGTACTCATATAGGATTCTTTGCGTCCGAGAGATTTGAATCGGTCCTTGCATATACGAAGACACCAACAGTAAGCGTAAAAACATCAACATTGCATATTAGACTGGACAAAGGTCGCATTAGGCAATAAATACTGGTTCTGTTATTTTATGCTGACAGTAGAAAAATAAAATGGCAGCAATAACATGAAACTATTGATTCATCTTGCTTGATCAAAAACAGCCTGATGTGAATTGTCTGACCATGTTTTCCCTTCTCTCCATAGGCTCCTTGATATTATCGACGGCGCAAAGGCTAAATAGTGTGGCCAATTTACAATGGTATCCTGTCTGATGGAAAAGGATACTTATTGAGTGAATCTTTAGTAATCCAACACGCTATTTGTATATAAATAGAGCACATATTTATACAGATAAAAATGATTAGACAATTCGTCATCGCAAAATCTGAATTCGTCTTCCAGAAGATTAATGAGGCACAATCTAAGAAACATATAAATGAATAACTATCAGCCATTTCCGAGACATTATTTCAAAATCTATTTTAATTTCATAGTAATGTTCACTTAAATGTTGATAATTTAGATCAGTGTTTCTCAAACTTCAGATATCCGCGTGCCTCTTCTTAAATTGTCATTATTACCAAGTACCCCCCTTATCAAAATAATAACAATAATTAATAAATAAATAATATAGAGCATATTTCATTGTAAATGTCTATTTTATTTGAATTTATATGTTCATGTAAACAAAAAATATGATTTATTTTTAATAGAACGAAATTTTGAATAGGTTCCTCTTTATTTTCCATCCATGAAAATCCACATTTTAAGTAATTCATATCATACTTACGAAGATTTTTCCATCTTCTTCCTAGTTGGTTCTCTAGAGATGTCAGACAACACACCCTTATCAATTTCATTTGATCCAGATGCAATCTCAACATTTTCTTGTTGCTTACAAATACTTGTATTTGCTATATTGCTCTCTTTTGTGCGTTTTATAAATCCATAACCAATGATCCATACTTAAGAATTTGAAAGCCAAAAAAATTACCATATTTACTCCAATATAGCACGCACTTTTTTCTCAAAATTAAAGCTAAAAAATCGTGGTGCGAGATAATGCGGGGATTTCGGAAATTAAAGTTTTCAGAAAAAAACTGAAAATTGTGTGACTTACCAAGAAGCTCCTATTCGCTATCGCTACTTTTGGCATCGAGAGCAGTTTCCTTGTGTGCTTCGTCAAAGTCATCTGCTTTCCCATTATTTCAAGCAAATATTACCAGTAATTTACAAGACATGAGATATGTAGAGCAGCTATGAAGAAGTTCATATGATTGGTACGGTATTAACAAAAGATCGCGCGAACCAAAGACAAATTAGCATTTCAACAGTTGAGTTGAAATGCTAATTCCCTTCAACCGAATTCCATAATCTAAAATACATTCACTATATATTTCTTAGTTTTAACACGTTCACAACGGGGTAGTGTCAAGCAAAATCATATGTTGCACCGCAACAAATGGTTTTGCTTGAGTCTATACAGCAGTTTCTGTTGGAGGGAGAGATGTGATTCATTAGTTAGTGCCGCTTTTATCCCAGTTGTCTCTAATTGCACTATTTGTTGAGAAATATATTACACAGACTGCAAATGTCTCTGTATCTTATTTAGTGATACAATAAAAGTACTTGTTTTTCTTGCGTCTTCAGTATAGCGACGCTGTTGGGGAGGGCGCGTTGTTTATCGCAGGGAGCAAGTTACTATCGCCAGGACGTGATCATCGTGGCGATAATAACTCGCAGTTTGAGTACGAGAATTCATACATAATATATAATTTATTGAGAAATAAATACGTCTAAAATAACTCTTTTTTTCTTAATAATGCTTCCATGCGTTAATGATGCTTAGCCGAAAATTGCCATGTACCCCCCGAAGACCTTTCGTGTACCCCCGGGGGTACATGTACCCACACTTTGAGAAACACTGACTTAGATGAAGAGCTCACGAAGGGAAACCAAACTTTGGGTATGTCATGAAATAGTGACAGTGACCGGAGTGTGCTGACCTTTTAGTAGTTACAATTGAGATATTATTGCCTATTTCTGAATTCCTTGGAGCAGCCATCTTGCGATCTTGTTTTCTATTTGAATTTATATAAAAATGGCTGACGACATTTTTATTTTCGTTAGTGTTAGGATGTTCACTCTTTTATTTAAATTTCAATATTCAATCCGGTTGCCTATAAGTTGCATTTCTTCAAGTGTAGTCAAAAACATAAATTGCATCGTTTAATCATACTTAGGAGGTACTTCGTCGCTCCGCAATATTTTCCTATTTTTTCATGACGAGATGCTTCCTGAAACTGTATACTGCTTATAATTGCATTTAACATGCTGGAGTCGTGTTCAGTGCACAATAATTATACTTACATCTCTTTAAGAAGGCATCGGATTCCACTATACGAAAACATCTGGAGTAATCAAATATTTATCGATGTAAAAGGAAACGCATATGCAACCGTGGAATTGTTATTTTTTATATGAAATGCGGAAGCTACTTTAAAATTATACAAAAGTATTCCAATTTCATTAGCGAATTCTTTTTAAAGTTACACAATAATAGCAAGCACAATTTCCTTTTCATAACAGAATTATTTAATTAAAATATTTTTGACTTATTCGGTTTCACTTGAAATACATAATTTTTGGGGACTAATTGCAAATACTGTAAACCAATTCTTTTATTAAGAAAATATAGCATTGTTTTCTTCGCCAAATGAAAATTTCAAAGCATGTTGGTCACCAATGTGTGATTTATTTATTTTCACTGTACTGACATTACTCTCTACATATTACTAAGCTGCTTATATGTCAAATGATATTTTACATTAAAATTCTTTACCAAATTAATTTATTGACATATTTGATTTTAACATAAATTTCCTTATTTCTTGCATTATCCAACGGACATTAAATGAAACGTGGTTAAGCGAGGTAATGCAAGAAATCTCAGTTTCTAACACGGTTGATTGTTGTTGTTGTTGTTTAACAACAACAATAAAACAATAACACGTTTGCGATTGATATTTAATATACAGAACATTTGATATATATATATATATATATATATATATATATATATATATATATATATATATATATATATATATATATATATATATATATAAGAAAATCAAATGAAATTACAAGAGAATATCTGCAATCATATAATTATTACTTATTTCAGGATAATTTGAAGACTCTCTTATTACGAGATAATCATTTACATCATTATGATAATGTAGACTTCAGTTGTGCATGTATTTGTTTAGCCAGGTGGATGTGATACTATTAAGATAACAGCACGTTTTCTTATTTTTTGAAGAATGGTACGGACAAGCAACTGAAGCCAAATGGTGAAATGCTTGTCATCAATCCCAGAGGTTCTGCATTCGGATTACTCCATAAATGTTCTTTTGAAATTGCTAAAAAAAGGAAAGAAATTGGCGATATTTTAAAACTTGAGAAATGAGTTCAACGCAGATGAACTCATTTCCTCAATAATGTCATAACTACGACTGTTGCTGAATTGAGTAGTTCGCCACGAGGTATCAGTGTCTTACTTCACTAACTTTGTTTTGTCCGTTTCTTCATGTTTGCATTGAGAGAGAGAGAGAGAGAGATCCCTGTCGGTTTGCACTGGCGAGTGGATATTGCTCAGCTTCACTTGAAAATAGTCTAAAGGAAGTGTCAACAAGCACGAACCTACCTTTTGCATGATACTCGAATCCTTTTAGTCGTTATTTACATTTCATGGCGAAATCAAGAAAAGAATATTAAAAAACAACAACAAGTTGTTATACAACAACTCAGCGACTGTTGTATAACACTGAAGGCTGATTTTAATTATATTTGATTAGCAAGCATGAAGTTGTTGGAGAAACACCTTAATATCAAATACCTCTAAAATTTACTAAAATAGTAGAATAGTACGGACATAGATTTTAGATCTGATTTAAATATTCCATTTTTTATTGTCATATTTAAATTGTTATTTGATTTAAAAACATAGAAAGAATTGTTTTGAAAGAGATACTGACCAATGCATAACCTATCGTATAACATAAAAGTAAGTTTAAAGGGGCCAAATTAAACATTTCATTTGGCTCCTAATAAATTCTGAATTTGAAAAGAACGTTAATTTTTGAGAATAAGAATGAAAAAATAAAAATTATACTTATTTCAAAATTGAAGACTCTGCAGCAAGAAGGGGGCAGCTCCAATTTTATCAACTTTTGGTACTTGAAACGTTTTACTAACATATTGAATACGCATTTGAACACTATTATTACGGCAAAATCCTTTTTCCTCAGAGCTCGATAATTTTTCAAAATGCAGCTGTCCCCTTATTGCTCCAAATTACCTAAAATACGCTAATGTAAGCAAATTATTAAAAAAAATAAAAAGTTGTTATCAAACTATTTATTATTATATAGGAATATATCAGAAATATCAAACTACATAATATTATGAAAATTATAATGAAATATTTACAGGAAATCGTGAATGTTAGTCGCAAAGTTGTAGGATGCAAGTACTATAATCATTATAACCTTGTACTGGCTTATTGAAGCTGTCTCGTTGTTATATTAATCTATCCAGCGATTTTTTAATTTTATTTACAGTGCAGCCTATAACTCAATTTTCGACCAAAATGGGTGATATCTCCTTTTTTGCAGCCAATGTTTGCAATTTGAACTCGATACGTACTTTTTAACAACCGTTCGTTTCCCAAAATCCTATTTGGGATTCCATGTGGCTTGTCCGGTTCCTTCGTTGTATTGTCCTCGTGTATTTAAGAAGAAAATATTAAGAATGAGAAGTGTCAGTCAGCTATATTCTTCTTACAGGTAACATCAGTAGGTGAGGGATTTAACTACCTGGAGGATGTTTTTTTTTTTTTTTAAGGTTAGTAAATTGACTAAATTATCTGTCGACGTTTATTGATTCTGGATTTGTTTCTGAAGGAGTTACCTTAAATTCTATTTTCTGGAAATCTCTTATGATGGAACTCTGCCAATGTACTAGGCTATAGTTGGCTGTAATGTTATTTTTTTAAAAAAAAAAAATTACGCTAATTTTATAATCGATTATGAACTCTATATTTTTATATATTATATTGGCGTAGATACGCCAATATAATATATACAAATAGTACCTGCAAAAAAAGACACCAATAACGATAATCCAACTATAGCACGATAATCAATAACGATAAACTCCCCAAAGGAAATTGAATTACATGCACACAAGCAATATCCAATACCAACATAATCTCGATATACAAGAAGAGTAGTATGAAAATTCGCGTTGAATCTGGGAGGAAGCTATTTCAATACAAAAAAAAAAACTAGCTGTAGTAAACCACAACAGACTTTACAAAATTTATCTCGCAACTGAAGAAAGTAAAATATCATTCCATCCTCTAATCACTCAAAAACAAAATCAACAAAAAAGAACCCTCGACTGAAATAAGTTACTTCTAAGAAAAATGCAACTCCCTCTTTTCACCTCTTTACTTATTATTGGTTTCTTTTTAACTACATCCGAGGTTGACAAAATGAAACGACTAACACCTACTCACGAGATCTAAAGTACTATTTTTATTTCCAATTTTAATCATTTTAGTCCCGAAGCACCGAAGAAGATATATGAAATTGTAAATATGTTTTTAAATAATCCTAAAGTTTCGTTCTCTATTTCCAAAATTATTTCTTTTTTAAAATTTAGAAAAATTGAATACATTTTAAATTACAAGTTTACTACTTTCCCTCAAGCATACTTAAATCTTATAAATATAATATTCAATTGTGACAAAGAAAAAAAAAACATGTTTTGAAATTCACATCTACAATTAAAATATAAGAAGGGGGAGAGGGAAGAACCCCATTCGGACCCGATCTTAAAATACTTATTTTAGAACATTATTCTAGTAAATTTTATCAATGTTAGGAGGATTCGAAAATAATGGGTCGCTCGAACTACTTTTAGTCTTTGGTAATAAAGTATCAATAATTCTAAAAATAAGAGCTTTGTTAACTAAAGGTTCAAGTAATGCTAAACATTATGCGACTAGTTCGAAACTCAAGCGATTAAATTATCCCTGTCAATCGACTCAGTAGTTATTAATGGCGTAGGGGATTTTACAAATATAACAAATCTTTTCGTTTCAGAAATGCACGGCTGAATTCGTATAAGTATCAGCACTATTGCGACTGCGTTAATCATGTCTTAGGACACCGTAATCACTGACAGCGTGTTAAAGACAACAGAAAATTCGCGTACTATGAATTATCCCGTGGAAAAGAAAAGAAGGTTAAATTTATCAGGAATCTTCAAATGTGAAAAGCTAGCGGATATGATGGAGAAATTTTTTTTTTCCCATGATATTCTCTTCGGAGTAGTTCCAGTTCCCTAGGGATATCTGTAGCTTTGTGTTCTGAACTCGTCAAATACGAACGTAATCTGCAGTTTATTATTTAATTAAATTATTTATTTTGAACAGTTATGGTGTTATAGTATTTGCTTTCCTGATAATAACAATCCCTAGTACTTGCCGGCCTGGTTTGTGAGAGGTCCTCGTATCCGCTCTCCAAATAACAGGCTGCGGATTGACATTCCGCCAGTGAGATGGATGTTAGTCATTGTCTTTATGCGGGAGATTAATTTCATCGTCCTGTGCGAGACCGCCGTTCTTCTTTACTTGATGGAGGCCTGAAGTGGCTTGAAAAGTTTCGTTTGGTGTGTGCGTATAATAAATGCGACTGGCAGCGGAACTCTTAGAAATAATAATAGAAAACAAAGTACTTTGCGCAGTTATTAAATGTTTTGTTTTGAATTAAGATGGAAGCAATTAAGGTCATGCGGCTGTATATTGTCTCTGAATGGAGTGTGCTTTACTTGCCAGTCTGGCTCTTTTGTGTGTTAAAAAAATCCTAGTTTCCGCTAGGTAAAACTCTTCCACCTCCCCGTGAGCGTTAAATGCTTTGTATAGAGAACATAAAACACGAGGAGGCATAAAAGCAGCGCATTGATTTTGAAAAGAGAAGTAAGTAATGTGAACACGAAATCGATCGGGAAGAAGGATCTCTGTTATAACTGCAGATAATGAGTCAAAATTCATATGTAATGGATGATGGTGTTTACAAATTATAACAATTATCGAGACTTTTAACTTTTCATACCACTTTTATCAGTAAAGTATACATAGTAATTATTTAATATCGCATGAGAATATAAGAGCAACTACCAATAGTACTAATTCATAGAAAAAAATCTTCAGTGTATTTGGTGTATATCTAATAGAAGATAAAGATTAATAGATTCCTTTCAGATATATTGGTATTTATTTATAATCTCCTCTCAAGACTATTACCAGAGGCTGGGAACGTGTATTAAAGGTCTTGCGAAGCCATATGGCTCAATATGGCTTCTCAAGGACTTACAGGCACAAAGTTTAGAGATAAGTAGAACTTTTTAAAAAAAAATTGTTTGAATTCCAAAATAACTAAAAGAGAACAATAAATGTTTTAATACTATGTACCATAGTGTGGACGTTGTTGTTTGAAAAAACAAGGCTTAGACTCACATTACATAAACGAGTTTCGAACGAAAGTGCTTTAACTTGCTTGCCAAGACGTCAAGTTTCACTATTCCTGAAAAGAAAAAAATCGAGTAGAAAACGAACACATTGAGTGAAACATGAATATTAAATGCAATGATAAAGTGGTCATGGAAACTATCTCCAGTTCTGACATATGAATTTAAGGTTGAAGTTTAAAGTTTAATGTCGAAAAAAAGAAGCAGAAGTAATACTCAAACGTAAATATAACAATTACCATATATGAAAATGTGGTGACTGATAAATCTAATTTTTCATCCAATCTGCATCGTTCTTCCACCACATAAAGTATGAATCATAAATTAAACTACACATTAAACAAGACATACTTCATTTGCAAGCAGGACCTTTTCCTCGTAAGTGAGACATAAAACGTTTGCAATTTATTTATCTTTAGAATTAATTTTTCTCAAATTTTTTCGCATCTTTGGCCTCTTCAGTAACAGCAGCATGCATTTAAAATAATCCTAGTAGATATTATACTACTAGTGTGCAGTTCAATGCGTAGGCAAATATAAATCCATTGTATTGCATTTATAGGAACTAGATCACTGTCGTCCATGAAACTGCTCGAATAACTACGATCCTCTGTTCGTAATTCAGATATCTGGCATCCACGTGATGTAATTCATTACTCCATCTTTCCTGCTGATATTTAAGATATGTTTAAGATGCTTTTTAAAGCAACAACCAAAACTTCATTATGAAAGAATGATATTGAGAATATCGTAGTCAAAGTCAACTATTATGTGTGTGGTATGCATGCGCAACGAATTTGTGTTCTTCTAATGAATTTATTATCATTTATATGTAACCTTGACAAAGTTGGCTGCAGAAAACAACAGAGAAAGGCAATGCAGCGACATGACTACGTTTTAAATAAACGCGTTCAGCTATGTTATATTCATAGTACTTTCAGCATTGCACTTAAAACTTCCGAACGTTGGTAATTTTCCCAAGCTGTGCATAAATTGTACATTTCCATAGAGACGATGTTTTCCCGTTCCTACTGTTTCCTCAATCTCAGGAGATTTGCTACCTTCCTATTTTTTATTCAAATACCGTTCTACGACTTTATTCCATGTGCATGCAGCATATCTCCCAAAGAACACCTTGCAAAATCGATGTAAAACTTATTTTATTCTGAGCATAATTTTTGCTGAAACCAAGTAGACTGTAATTAGTAAAGTCCATATTATTCACTATTCTATTTCTGTACCAAAAATGCCCCATTATTTTTTTTTACCGTGCCTTACAGCTCTTGTGAAAACATTAGATTTATATTATCTGCCTCCCAGTCTGATTTCGTTATGCATTACTGACTCTGTTAAAAATATATAGATAGACGTTATGCAACAGAAAGCACTTTCTTCAATAAATACAGTTTTCAAGCTTCATATTATAGTCGAACGTCAATTAGCGTTCGACTATAATATTTTGGAATTTTCTAAATCTTTTCAGATTCAGAATTAGAGAGTGCCGGTCTGCATTCATAAAACGGCTGAATTCTGATATCAGTATTCATGAAGTGGTTGCTTGTTGTAAAGAACAACTCTTGGGAATCCAAGTAATAAAGTTAAAACGTCAAAAGTACATCTAAAATTTATACCAAACGTTTCAGTGGATGATATAGTGTTATATCTGTAACGTTAGATCACAATGAAAAATACGTTGGCTTTTTAAAATCTTTTGGCTACTTATAATATATCAAACGAGTTTCTAAAAATAAGATGCATTTAAACAGGATGAAACAATCCACTACTATATTCAATCTTATTTTCCTAATTATTTTTTTTTTAACTTTGGTGAGACATCATAAATTAGATAACAAATCCGGGTTTATAATGTTGCATAATTTTAGCCCACTTTCGTTTCCCAATTGAGTTTGCGTATTAGAATTGGGAGTCAATTAATGAACTGGGTGCAATATGGAGAAACTTTGATAAAAAAAAGAGATATAATATTTATTTCTTAATAATACAATTGTTATGTCTGTTTTATACTTCTAGTTGAGTAAGACGTCCTTTTATCTATTTTCTTAATAAGATTACTAATACAGTAGAAGAAAACTCACATTCAAACAGATGAATTCTATTTGCTTTAGTTTTCTTTTTTTTGGAAATTTAAAGACAAAAAAACTGCAAAAATATTTCACTTCTATTGACGAAATCAAGATCTTTATGATGATTTTGTTTATTCAGTTATTAAGTATATATATTTTTTTTTCTTTTTCTTTCTGCTAGAATCACTTGGTTATTTACGGACTGCAGGTTATTGGCGTACGGCAAATCATTTTGTTCTCTTTAATTCCCATTTTAATCCCTTTCAATTAATTTTTCTGCAAAATATAATTACATGAAAGAATTAGGCGAAAGTGTAGTATTCTATCGTTAGGAGATTACACTATTCTTTTTTGTTTGTTTATTTTGTTTCAGGCATTAAAATCAACAGAAAACTGTTACCATTATTTATTGTTATTCTGTTAATTCTAATCAGTTATATATAACCTTTTCTAAAATCATAATATGTTTATCATGAAATATGGATCGATACATATTATTTTTCCTCCCATAAATCCGTGTTGTTATTGTCCTATTATTCTCTTCTTTATGAATGAGATATTTCTTTTGTATTATATCATATGAAAATCTTTATATACATTGCTCCGAAAGAAGTCAACGAATACCCGCATGGATAAGGTGTAACGAGTCACGTGTTTGTAGCTAGTATAAATTGAAGGAATATGATGCTCCCACTTCAATGCAACTGTGTCTGGGTGAAATAGCTGCGAGAAGGTAACTGATGGAGTTTGAAAGAGGCATTGTGATAGGATGCCATGATACCGGGATAATATGCAAAAACCGACATTCGTCGGCCAAGATGTTGAATGCGGAGTTCCGGGCATCGACTGGAATAGGAATCTACACAAAAATGTTCACAACGAAGGCTCGCAACATGGATTTCAATGACAGGACCGCGATATGCATATTACCAGAACCCATATTACCAGAACCAACATATAGCGTCGTGTTCAGTAGTGCAAATAGCGCGTACATTAGGACGGGAAAGTTTGGAAAGCTGTGTTATGGAGCGACGATTCACGCTACACCCTCTACCGAGCTGAGAACAGGTTCGGGTGTGGTGGATAGCAAGAAAGTGTCTTATCAGAGTGCGGTGGGAGCGTAATAGTGGGGGCATGTTTTTTTCTGGTGTGGCCTTGGACCTATGTTTGCAATGCCACGAATGCCGCATTGAATGCCGAGAGATATCTGAACATTCTGGACAATGCAGTGTTTCCTACTTTGTGACTTTCTACGGAAATGGCCATTGTCTCTTTCAGCAAGACAATGCATCACGTCATAAGGGTGCTACTGTCACTGCGTGATTTGTGGACGTCACAGACTTGACCAACCTTCACAGTACCGTGATCTCAACCCTAATGAGCATCCGTGGGATGAACTGAAACTTCGGGTGAGCTCAAGGGGCGCTTGACCCACAACGTTCCAGCATCTCATTACATGCCTACTGGAAGAATGTCGCAGCGAAAGGAAGTCCTACATTCCATTAAGATGGGTGCAATTGCTGTTTGTTCTTCATATAGTTTCTATTGACTTCTTTCCAAGCGGTGTAGACCTTGATATGTCATGCGGAATATATAATTACCTTTGCACTTACTATAGTCTCTTACTTTAAACATTTTAAATTTAACCAGCGTTTTCATTCTTATGGGGCCTTTCCTATCATCTAAAACTGTTTACAAATCTGTTTTCT
Organism: Typopeltis vanoorti; assembly: GCF_054136105.1. Lineage (NCBI taxonomy): Eukaryota > Metazoa > Arthropoda > Arachnida > Uropygi > Thelyphonidae > Typopeltis > Typopeltis vanoorti. Next base: position 109,455,398 of record NC_143556.1, on the reverse strand, counting down.
TTGTTTAAAGTTTACCGATCTCTTTTTATTAAATTCGGAGCTAATATCATATACACCTAAAAGCTTTCTATTATTTAATCCTCAAAGGAAGGATTTGAGTTTTGTATTATGTTGCCCTCTTCATTGTTTCCTTCTTCATTTTGTTCATCATCATTTTTTGCTATTTAAATAGTCCATTGCAACGTGTCATTGTAAAGTGACATCCGCGTAGGTGATTTCTAGACTACTGAAACATTTTATTAAAAACTAAAAATATCAAATTTTCTCTGATTTTTTGTCCAAAGGTCTTCCCGATCTGGTCTATTATCTTTTATAACTTACCATTTTTATTTATCAAATCTATCGTCTGACATTTCTCATATCCATAGTATTCACATTCAACTGTTTGACCCATTTTTGTTGGATTATCTTCTAGTTTGTTTAGGAAATCAACAACAATTCGTTGTCGCATTCGAATATCAATTGGATTGATCATTCTGAAAAACCTAAAAACGTTTTTTTATGAAAAAGGTTCTGCAGTTTATAGTAAAAAGTTATACAATTAGTTCCTTGTTTTTTCTTTCTTATATTTATCTTTTTTGCCCTGCTGAATTTCGAGTGAAATATCTGGGGTGATTTTTTTTTTCTTCAGAAATCGATTTCTATAATTAAGTTATAGAAATTGTGATCATATTGCACATTTACGTGCAACATGATCACAATCCGCGCAGTCATTTTCCTTTTTCCTTGTAAATTGATGTAGACAAAAATACATTCTCGTTCCTAGTGCCTCAGTTTTTGAGTTTTTGTACTTGTATGGTGTAATAATCCGCGCGGTTAGCCTAGTGGCTTTGCACTTCGCAACCATATGCCTGGGGAAGGCGTGTCCTGGGTTCGATTCTCGTCGACGACGTGAAGAGCTTAAGGATTTTCCTCAGCCATAGCCAAGTTAGCTGGTCTTGGGCGGGGACAGCAGGGTTTTATCCTCCAATTTATCTGGGGTTTTTCATCCCGCATTCAGGCAAACCGGTCCCGTGAACACACAGGCTACAGTCATGAATACTTACGGCAAGGAAGGCAACGGGAAACCACCTTGCGCCATTATCTCTCTAGTAATCAGCTGCAACACTCTCAGAGAGAGGAGGCCAAAGGATTAGGATGGTGTAATAATTTTAATCTTCTATTTCAACGTTTGTGTATTTATGATTAATTCCACTGATGTTAGTTTTAGTACGTACTCTTAGAGAAGGGAATGTGTCTAATTTCCTATTAGTAGCTCTCTCTGCGATCTCGAAGTGCCGACCATATTCCACTCCATATTTTCATATCATGAACATATCGGAATCAGTTTGGGAGAAATCCCTTAAATCCCCTAATTTTCCTTCCTGGAAACCATATTAATTCGTCAAAAAAAATCCAGCTAAAATTTCAGTTGAAAACCAAAAGTCAAGCAGATTTGCTTACCTGGATGGTAGCGGAAAGCGTTCTCAAACAAATAGGTTTCGAACTGTGAATTTAAGAATTCTTAATTGTCGTTCAGTGGCACAGTTCTTAAATAACATCCGACTATCATTTCCATCTGAAATGCTGTAATGTTCTTTTGCTATACTAATGTTTCGGTGTAACAAGCTCTAAGTGACTTCCGAGAGAACCGCTGATTTTTTATCACTGGGCAAAAGTTGCGTATTGCATAGTCACATTTAGTCATTCATTTTCCTGCGATCGGAGGAAATATCTCATCACTTTTAGTATGGTGGTGTATATATCTGCATACGAAATGTGAAGTATAAGTTAATTACAGTACTTTAACCGACCCTAAAGATCTATATTCGTTGAATTCTGTGACGTGTCTGTTTAATTATTCCCACAGTGGTTTAAGTAAATTTCATATTCGCATGCTAATAGCCAGCTAATTAACATACATATATTTGAATGTTAAACAGTTTGCTTCTTTTGGAAAATATTTCATGTCTCGTGAATCTTTTTAGAAATCAATATTACTTAGCTGAATCTTTTGTATTGTTAATAAAATTACACTAAACTGAAAAAACGAAGAGTATTTTCTTTTAATGTTTTTGTAAAAGTTATTCATTTATTGAGAAAGTGCATGTGTACGTAATCTAATAAAGGTTTCTTCGATCATCTGTAGTCAAAATAATTCCCAATTCCCATTCGAATGTCATTTAAATTTCATGGAAATTTTCGCACACCAGATGGCAACCATACTTAATGACTTAATCTCTTTGGAAATTGATGGTTTCTTTATTATGTAACATGAATAAATCATTCACATTAATGGAAGCTGTCATTCGGTATTCAACTATTAATGAGGTGTCGTTCTAGAGAAAATCGAAGGACAAACGTGCTCATTAATGGTAAGTTAAGCTTCAAGAAGTTATTTATAGTTAAATAGTAAAAGGAGACAACAATTTCACTTTTGATCAAAATATAAATCAAAATAAATCGTAATCGTATCGTAAAAATAAAAAGATCGTAAGGATGAGTCGAACCCACTGCATGTTTGGATGATTTCGGAGTCGTTAACCAAGGGAGGTTAACGACTCATCTAGCTAGGCTAGAATTTAAAAGTAGAATTATAAGCAGGTTTCCTAATCAAAATTTTGTGTCCTGGCATAGCTTACGTAAAGGTCATCAACGCAGTAACCCCGAATGCCATGGAGTTCACAAAACATTTATGAAGTGCCTGTAGGATGAAAGGGTAAACATTTTCAAAGGGTACGACTGAAGATTAAATAACAGAAAAAATACATATCGTTGAACTTTTTATGCTCTCTACGCTTTGACATACGCTGAAGGCATTTTTTAAAAGTATAAAACCAGTACTGATCAAATCTTACTGATTATAATACTAGTTAGCCTAGTAACATACCCTGTTCGTAAGTCTAATTTTATGCTACGATAAAGCAGTTATTTCAACGAAATGACATTGTTACCGTCAGCTGCACGGCAGAGGAGTTATGCAAAGAAGGCGTCTTCATCTTTTGAAGATGTATAACTTTGTTTCGGAAGATGGTGTTTTTCTAAATTAATCGAGTGACTTAATGTTATGTAATGATATTATAAGCTGATGCTTTTCATTTAAATTTATTTGGTGCAAATATTATTCGATTTGGTGTGTGTGTGGGGGGGGGGGCTAATCTTAATTTTCACACCTCAAATACTATTTTGGAGTAGGTCACATATTATCATGTTATCTGGATTTATAATGGCTAAGTATTTCCCCATGAAACGAATGTTGCTCTTTAAAATTTGCGGCAATTATTCACTATCGCATTCCATTAAAAAAGTTTATTATGTAATAAACAGATCCCCCCCCTCTCTTTCCCTCTTTAGGGTGCCCGACACTACACTAATTAACGTAAATCCACTTCATGAGAAAATAATGAATCATGCAAGATAATTAAACACCTTGGCAAACTTATAATAATGAAGCTAATTATAACAAAGCATAAGAGGTTCAAAATAAAAATAAATATTGGAGTACTTTTTCTAGATGAGAGTAATCAATTTTCCAAGAGAGAGAAAGAAAGAGAAAAAAAAGAGAAAGAGAGATTAATTTTTAATTGGTGGGCGATAAAGAGCACCAAAAATTAAACGTTTCTGCAATGCATTTTTTCAAAATACACGATCTCTTCCCAAAATGTTTTGCTGTCGCTACGATTTTGTTTTTAATTGTCTGCTGTACCTTTTCCACATTTATAATACTAAATATGATATTAATCTCGTTCATCAACTTTCTTAAGTTATTCTTATGCAACGTTAAACTATTAACTAAATAGTTTTTTTAAATACATATAATTTATAGAATATTTTGTTGAAGACATATCTTTTCGTCACAGTATCAGAAATGAAGTTCTTTTATTTAATTTATAGAAATGCTCTGTGCTCTAAAACGTTTTGATTAGGTTGAAACGCGAGGACAGTTTCTTCTTTCGGTTCTATACATAATTCATGATATCATATCCTGGGCTTTCTTATTTCAGTTGTTTCTTGCTTCAAACAAAATTTGTTTTCGTTTACTTTGTGTTCCTGAAGTGTTCAGCATATTTGCTTTTTATTTCGCTTATTTGTTGCATGGAATGCTTAGCCTAATTAGAAGACGAGTTACAGACGCTAAGTGGCCGCATTTGTCACGTTTAGCGAAACGCATTGCAGTGTCTGCACATCTGTGGACAGAAGAAACAACGACATACCAAGAAGAATAGCTCACAGGTGCATAACAATAAGGAAATAGAAGTATCTGGTAATGACTTCCGGCTGAGAATTATACCCGTAACCATGGAGATTTCTGTTTCCGCAACAACATACGTCCCCATGTGTCCAGTGGGTTACAAATTTATGCGGTCAAATGATTGGTCAAATGTATGGTCTCCATCTTTCATCACCAAAGAATTACATAATCGCTAGCTGGAGTGTAGACAAAAAAGGCAGAAGGATAGTACAAATAACTGCATCCATATCGTAGTTCTAATCCATACCACCATTACTGTACGAAGCTATGTGAATTGTATGATTCTGAGTTTCGGCGATTCGAGTTCGATTTTTCCCGAATAAAATAAAGGAAATACTTACCTGCTTAAAAATATCGACTAACTTGAGAACCAAGTTAGTCGATATTTTTAAGCTAGTCGACGACTGAAATCGAGACACCTATAAGCTAATTATTCTCTATGGGATTTATTATTGGATAACGTCATCTGCTCTCACACATCTGTTAAGTTTAGCTCTCTCTGGGAAGGAGGGCCGTCGATCACTAATCCTATCATTTAAAATTTAACATGAAATTAAGAATAAACACTACGAAAAGAGTAAACCTGATAATTTAAAGTCAGTGAAAAGAATAAATCTCTAACATCACAACAGAACCCCCCCCACACACACACAAAAGAAAAAAATCCACTATTGAAAACGCAACATCAGTTGAGAACCAAACGCTAATAAAACGCTGCTACAACAAACACCACTCCACTGAATTTCCTTGAAGTGGTGCTTGTTGTGGTAGTGGAATTTAATATCGGTGTGAGTGTTTGGTTTACCATCACTTTTGTATTTCTTGTTTAGTCTTTTGAGTTGTTTGTGAGATAGGCGTTGGGTTTATTAGAAGTTAGCTGTATAGTGTTATGTTTTTTTAAAAATATTTTTGTGGTTTTTCAACCCTGTCAGTGTTTGTTTTGCTCTATCAGATTTGTAACAGAAATATTTCCGAATTTTTTTGAAGTTTATTTTCATTTCTCACCGTGTTTTGCATTTTCTACATTCTACAAGTTCCGGTAAGAAATTATGTGAAAATAAGAGTTTGAAAACTTATCTTTATCTCTTTTTGATTTCAGAGTATCCGGAAATGTTGTTATGTTGCATTTTTACATTCTTCTGTTTTTTTTTTTTTAGATTAATAATGCCATTGATGCCGATAGTACTTACTGGATGTGTTCTTTTCTTCCTAAGTACTCTACATTTTCTTCTTCTTTTTGTTCTTTCTGTTGTTCGTTATTTGGACTGGGATTTCCCTTTAATGATGAACGTATAGCTGGTATTTCTTCCGTTGGCTCTTGTCCTGCTTCTCCAGTCGATATATTTTATTGACGCGCGTACACACACGCACGCACACATACACACAGATAACATTATTGAAATTAAATAAAATTATTCAATTTCAACACAGTACAAATAAAGTCGAATCTTCTCGCGTTTGTTAGGTAAAGTTCAAAAACGTAATGTAGTATCCCTCAATCTGCTTCTGATCGAAAATTACTATCGAATATTGCACTGCTCTGGCATCACTTGAAAGGTATATTATATTCTTTCATGTTTTGCAAAAAAAAAAGAAGATAAAAAATATTGAAACTTAAAGGCTTATATGAGAGAAGTGAAGACAGAAATTAAAAAATAATAATAATAAGGCTGTGGTCTTACAGCCTCAGTTGCTTCAGTTGAATTCCAGAAATAATATACTCTTATTCATTTATTATCACTTTTAATTCACTTTTAAATAAGGTTTATAAAATAAGGAATATATCAAAACTTCCTGTGTATCTCAGCGGATGTGGCGTTTGCATACCACCGCGCTTGGCCGCACGAAGGAAGACTTCATTTCGAGTCTAGTCGGCAACTAGAGGAAATTTTTCTAAACCTTTTTTTTGACCGGTTCCCGAGTTAGTCGATCTCTGGCACGGGCAAGCAGGTTTTTCCTCCCGGAAACTCGGGTTTTTAGTCCTGTAAACTCAAGAAAATCGACCGTAGAACCCACATTATTTCAGACATTAAATATATTGTGTTAGGGTTAGGGACCACGAAATGGCGGCACATTTGAGCCGTCTCTCTTCACTGCGTACCGCTTAATTAGTGATAGCTTTGGGCCATCTGTCTCTGATTGGGTACCAGTGGGGATTGAACTGCCCACTCAGTCTCCAAAAGTTAGATACGGCTAAATGGCCTCGCCTCGGGAATAAAAAGGCGTTAACTGATTTTTTTTTTCTGATCAAAACTTCCTTCGTCTAGTAGACAGTGAAAACATGAAAATTATTGTATAAGGAAAATGTTTATAGGAAACAATTAAGGATCTGTTGCAAAATGAATTGAGAAATCATAAAATCCGACTAGAAGAAAATGAAAAAAAGTTTGAAAACAGCATCTACTTTTTAAGCTGCACTTCAGCTAGCTCATAAATATTCTACCCTTTTTTAGAAACAGAATGGTTTTCTGTACTCTTTCTGTCGATATATTTTAAATCTGTATCGTTAATAACTCAATCTTTATAATCAAAAGTTAGTTTAATTCATAACAATTTTAATGGCGTTGGAAAATGATTGCAAATAAGCATATAATTACCCAACCTTCTACATATATCTGGCTGATCTCTCTCTCTCTCTCTCTCTCTCTCTCTCTCTCTCTCTCTCTCTCTCTCTCTCTCTCTCTCTCTCTCTCTCTCTCTCTCCAGTATCCTTAAATGAGAAAACAAGATAATTCTTTTTTTTTTCTTTCTTTATTCTAACTATTCAGTATTCTGGCAGTAACAGAAGGACAATTATTTATACAGATTCCAAATAATCTCAATGTATAAATCTGAACGAAATAATTATTATAAAGGGAATTAGTGACGTGTCCATTGAAGGTAATAAACACTTCATAATGGCTTGTGCGATTTCTAATAGATGCACTGAGGATGGTAACAGGAAGAGTAAACAGTTGGTCTTCTGACAGCGAAACAATTTATATCGTCATTAGTTACGAAAGAAAGACGACTTGTATATCACTGCCGCTTACGCTCTGGGAGGACATTTCGAAAGGACTGTTCTCCTAGAGGGTTATCGGTGACTGCAGTAGGAATCATAACACGTTTCTTACTGCGACAAGAACAATAACAAGATTATGTTCTAATAAGGAAGAATGTCGACATAACCGTTTTCTTGTTTTGTTTTTTACATCCTTTTAATTTTAATTGCGTAGAAGCGAGTACAGTACGAAACAACCTTTGAAGTCTTTTTCCTTTTATACACAATAGAGTTCTTTTAAAATATGTAGTGTTTTTCTAGGCAGTAACTGACTTCTAACAATATTTGATTTCTCATAAATTAATGAGCTAAGCAATGTGATCTGGAGTTAAGTCCTCTTCTCATTTTATGACTGTTCAGAATTGTATACAAATGATACTTGTTGCGAAATCAGTTTTTTTCTTTCTGGGAAAACTGCTGCTTAATATTTTGCTTCATCAGGAATGAATAAAATGTGGAGAAAAAACAAACAAGAATAGTCAGGTTCAACAAAAAAGAAAAGTGACAAAAAATCTACTCCGCTTTAGTTTATGGAAAAGCCACTTAATCACTTGATTTTAAAGGTTTCGGATGCTATCTTTAGTCACGTTTCAGTGAATAAGAAATTGCTCTTCCACGCCAAGAGTGTATGAAGATCGACCTTCCTCACCAGCTTGAACTGGCATAATTGTTTCCTGTGTTTCTCTGAATAGTGCTTCACTCTAAGAATTCTTCTTCTTAGATTAACACGTCAGCTGACTTTTAATTTTTTTGTAACTCGTTCTGATTTTTTAAATACTTCATTGCTGTATTACAAGTCATGGTCTATAAGAATAGAAGTTATTACGTCAAATTGGGTGCTATCATCAAACAGTAAAGGGAAATCTGGATGTCGAAAATAATCTGTGAAACAGAACCTTTTTTTTGCTAATCTAATTATTCGGTTCAATTGAATCAGAATTGGAAATATTGAAACAACATGAATCACTTCCTTAATCAACTGCTTATGTATTTTCATGTACAGAAGAAATATAATTTACCATCTCATTAAAATATAATTATGCATAAATGAATTTTATATGGGCCAATTGTTATCCTTTGAGGATTGCCAAAGTAAAGAGACTGAATGAAAAATTAACCTTGGATGGATGACTTATGGGAAAATGAGAGACATATTCAGAAGTGATATCCCTATGAATCTAAAAAGGAAAACTTTCAACCAGTTCATACTTCCTGTCCATACGGGAGAAAAACATAGACTTTAACGGAAGCCCTGAACAAAAAGCTGAAAACAACACAATATCGCATGGAGAGAAGTATACTAAAAATAACATTAAAAGATAGGAACACAAATACCTGGATAAGATCTCAAACAGTTGTCATGGATATTGTAAAATACATTAAACAAGCTAAGTGGAGATGGCTGGCCATATTGCCAGATGCAGTGATGGGAGATGGACTAGAAAAACAATAGAGTGGAGACCAATGGATGGAGCAAATCAAAGAGGAAGACCGAGAAGAAGGTGGAGGGATGAACTGAAACAAGTTGCAGGAGTGAGATGGATGGGAGAGGCAGAAAACCGAGTAGTCTGGAAAATCATGACCTTCGTCCAGCAGTGGACAGAACCAAATGGTTGAAGAAGAAGAAGAAGAAATCTTATAGTGCCTATTTATTCCTCGAATGTAGTGAGCAGTGCTATTAGTCCGAACATTTGAAAATGGATGGATTTACCACTGTTCACTTATCATCACTGTGTCAGCTGATTATATTTCTGCCGACGTTATAGGTGTAAAGCGAGGAGAATATGGAAGACTTCCGCCTTCTTGAGTTTCTAATTCTGTTTAATATCACATACGTATCTTATGTACCTCGATATACACTGTATATCGTGTATGCTCGAATAGTTTTTCGGAGTTGTGAAAACAACTCCGAAAAACTATTCGAGATATAGAAGTCTTTCCCATACCTAAAGAGATGGGAAAGACTTCTATATCTCGCAGTTGACGGTTCGTTGGATCGAAGAGGGTTCTGTCTCAACATATTTGGGTCCTTGAAGAAACAAGAATGTTCCTTGGATGGTAGTATAAAGATCTGGTAAGGGCTAGGATAAATGCCCTTTATACTGAGGCTCGTATAGCCCACGGAAGGCATAACATAAATGCTACATCTAGGGCTAAATATGGGTTCAGAGAGACTGTGACACACATAGGTATCTAATGTTGTATTCGAACCTACAACATTAGAGTTAAAAGACATGGTGCAATATGTACAGAAGAAATATGTTGCAATACGTTGAAGAAATATGTTGCAATATGTTGAAGAAGTGAAAGGATAGTTAGCAAGGAGTCAAAGGTCGGATCTTTAGACATCAAAATATGGTAGTGTTGTTGTCCTGGATATCTAAGTCTATGAATCGAACTGAGACATCGGCCAAATGAAGATCAGATAGATTATTATGCATCTAATCCAGTATTAAAAGACATCGTTAAGAAGAAGAATATGGCTCGCTGCCGGCTTGTTTTGCTGTGTGGTGTGCGAAGTCTTATAACGGTGCACAGGTGTTATGTCTTAGTGCTCCGGACATCAAAATATTTTCCATCCGAGCCCTTTAGAACATTAGTTGCATGGAGGATGCATCAGCGAATGACAGGATATCTAAGGAAGATATTGTTAGGCTTCGACAAATATTCGTAAAACATGCATAAACGGTATGCACACTGCGTATGCGTGCAGTTGACGTGTACTATTTATTGCCTTAGCGTTAGAGTACTGTAACGCGAAGAAATAAAAATGAAATAAAACTAGAGGAAAGCCTTCTTTCATACGAAAAGGTTAACCACGGGAAAAAGTTCTAGATTATGATTAGCACTGAATCTGTCTATGTTATAATAATGTAGTGCAATCGAAGTTGCCACGAGGCTTAATCAGACCTTACCACTACGAGTACTATTAATATTACTACTAATAATAAGAACAATATAATTATTATAATATATAGGAGAGATCGCTTTCTTCCTCTTCCCACGTTGGCTTGCGTATATTCATATTCGTATTTATCTTCTCCTTTTTCATTATTAGCCTCTTTCTCCTCGTTACATCATTCTTTATCATTCAAGTGTGCCCAGTAGTCTTTTACGACTAGTACTAGTTTACGATTAGTTGCTTTCGACTTACAAACTTAACTGTAATCCTATCTCTTTCGAATTGCTATGTCTGTCAGTGTGCATTCTCTGGCTAGTTTGTCCGATTCACATGAGGAAAAATATGAAACCAGATAACTCATATTAAGTATAAAGCAATTATAAACGTACATTACTTTTTTTATATAGAATCGAGCTTAGATCTTTAAAAGCAAAGGACATCATTCGTACAGACAGCGCTACGCATTATTCATTTTTCAGTACACTGTGCCTAGTGCAGTCTGTACGATGAGTACCAGAAGCAATAGATCTAGAAGAGGAAGAAAAGAAGAAAAAAACACAAAAATACAAATAGAAATACGTCAGTAGCAGAATTCGGAACTGAAATGAAAGCAAACTCAGAAAAATAAGAAAATTTCGAATCAAATAAGGAATGTTTTAAATTGTACCGATCAGAAAAGTTAAGAATTTCAGGAAAAGCAAGGAACGTTTTAAACAATTCAGATTATGCTATTTTCCCCTTAAACCTATTCTTCTGCTACACATCATTGCAGTAGAAAACTCCGCTGCACTGATGTGCAACAGAGTTTCATGGTGTGATGGTGTGACATGAATGGAAGTCTGGTCCAAATTAGAGGAGTAAATGAAATAAAAGAGGAATAAGAAAAGTAAATTTTATGTATTTGGAGTTTTACTGAACAAAAAGGCTGTTTTGGGAAGATGCTGTTCTTCTATTGACATTACGACCAACAGAAAGCTGAAAAATGATGGTTGCAGTTCAGTAGAGCAATATACAGATGGAAATGTCTTAAAAATGGCAGGACTGAAACAGTGATTCTGTAAGACAAAGGTAGAAGTGATCCATCCGGTTGCAGAATATCTTGAACTTTGGGATGTCCGAGCACTGCATGGTTTGTCAAATTAGCAGGGCCAATTTGGGGTGCACCATCTTCAGGAGAGCTATCGGACTATCAGTGATTGAAAGTAGATAATTTGTGTACAGAAAAAAAGATGCGGGATGGTATAACGGAGTCCCGAGGCACTCTTCATTGATAGTGAACTCCAAAGAGAGGAATCCATCCACCATGACAGGCGGTGAACGACCAGAGAGATAGCTGGAAACCCAATTATAGAGGGCGACAGGTTAATCGAAAGAAGACAATTTACTTAGACGGTCTCGATTCTAGAGTGAAGAGGGAGTGTGTGTGTGTGTGTGTGTGTGTGTGTGTGTGTGTGTGTGTGTGTGTGTGTGTGTGTGTGTGTGTGTGTGTGTGTGTGTGTGTGTGTGTGTGTGTGTGTGTGTGTGTGTGTGTGTGTGTGTGTGTGTGTGTGTGTGTGATTTAAGAAACACATAAACAAAGGTGACTAGATATGTTTTCTGTAATTATAAAGCTAAGCAAAGAACAGATGTAATTACAGAAGTAACAATGTCCGACTTTCAAACATGAATAATCAGTTAACCTTTTGGGTGTATCTTCATCCTTAAAATAACGAGCCATTGTTCTAGTTGTGACTCTGTAAGAATTTAATCAAAATATTTCAGTTAATAAATATTTCGATTTTCAAGTGAAAGTAAAATATACACAGACTCTTCATGAATTGTATAATGGTTCTAGAGAGTAATTGCGAATTGTAAACACAAAAATTATTTTCTTCTAATTATTTTTACTTGCTCCATTTTACCTTCATTTTTATCACCGGATAGTTTTATGCTTCTAACGTCTTTCTGTTTGCATTCAGGCAGACAAAAATTGCTTACAATGGAGAAATTCACGGTAAGTTGAATCTTCTAACAGTTGCTTGCAGGAAACTAGAAATTCTTTATCAGTTGTCTCAAGCGACACACGTACAAACACTACCCTTCAGAACAGCGAATGGCGAGGAATCGTAATCAACCACTAACGCTTTGAGGATCTTTCTTAGTAAAACAGCTTCTGTATAACAATTCTAAATCAATAAAGGATGGTGAAAATGTCATGCATGTATTGGATTTGGCGAAACTAATGTAATATTGACGGAAAGTTCAACATACACGAAGAAACGGATAAGGAAACTTGTGCATTTCGGAAACGTATTGTGGAAATTTATATTCGAATTTTATTTTGTAAATGGCTTTTATGGCGTTCCGGATGGCCAAGAATATTTTGATAAAGTGACTATCTCTAAAAAAAGAACAAGAACATACATTACGGTCATTTGTAGTTGCGTTTCTGTATTTAAGAATGAGCAAAAAAGAATGGATGTGTAATCCTTTGATGAAAGTCAGTTCTGTATAATATGATAGTGGCTCTCCAGTTCTTAAAGAAGAATCAATATTCTTCCGAGCAGATTGGATTACAAGTTATCTGTTATGTGCCGCTAGTCTTATATATATTGAGTGTGATCATTATACATCCAAGTTACGTTTACATCATTCTGACAAACTGCATATGACTCTTACGGTTTTTTTTTTTTTTTTTTTTGAACAGACTTGATTCTGAAGAGAATCGAATCTCCCCTAAATATTTGAAACGAAGATAAAGCATCGATTCCTTGTAGAAAGCTACATGAGTTTTGTACATTGATCTGACCAGAGATGTCAACAGATATTGATTTCAATAATAAGAAAAGTATAATATTCCTGAACATGTGTATTGTAAAATATTTCCTTCTTTTTATTTATTAAATACTGACTTGTCTTCTGATTGCATATTAATCAGACTTGTGAAATAACACTAAGTTTTCGAAACCTTTAGATACGGAACAATAAAACAAGTAATAAAATGAAGGGGATATAAATCCTTTGATGTTTATCTGCCACTAAGCGAAACTCTAAGAATTAGGACTAAGATATATTTATTGAGTTTCATACCGAAAAACTATCGGCAAATCCAAGTGTAAGTAACCACTTGGTAGTACAACACCAAGGCAACTCGTATCAAAGATAGTGAGGGAGCAAGCTCCCTCACTATCTTTGATATTTTCTCATAATGTAAAAACATAGCCACTAGGGGATGTAATACTGTAATTACATTATAAGTATAAGTCACTACCCAGACCGGTATCAACCTTTTTTGAGGTCTCATCAGTGAGTAGGTAGACCTGGAAGATAACAAGGTTTAAGTGAAAGAACTTACATACCTTCACTATACAAATGCCAAAAAGGTGTGCTGTATATTATAGCATAGAATGAAAGCCAAAAGGCTATTTTTCTGGCAACCTTAATAATAATGAAGGGAATACAAATCCTTTGATGTTTATCTGCCAGTAAGCGAAACTCTAAGAACTAGGACTAAGTTCTATGAGTTTCATACCGAAACTCATAGATCCTTTTGACTTTCATTCTATGTTATAATATACAGGCACACCTTTATGGCATTCGTATAGTGAAGGTACGTAAGTTCTTTTCACTTAAACCTTGTTATCTTCTAGGTCTACCTACTCACTGATGAGACCTCAAAAAAGGTTGAAACCGGTCTGGGTAGTGACTTCTACTCATAGTATTACATCCCCTAGGGGCTGTGTTTTTACATTATGAGAAAATATCAAGGACAGTTAGGGAGCTTGCTCCACCTTTCATACGAGTTGCCTTGGTGTTGAACTACCAAGTGGTTACTTACACTTGGATTTACCGATAGTTTTTCGGTATGAAACTCATATCTCTTAGTCCTAGTTCTTAGAGTTTCGCTTACTGGCAGATAAACATCAAAAGATTTGTATCCCCTTCATTATTATTAAGTTTGCCAGAAAAATAGCCTTTTGGCTTTCATTCTAAGTAATAAAATGTATTAGTTTAAAATTTACGGAAATTGAAGTCTTCATTTTAGTAGAGTTAGTTTAGTGTGCTTCTAAAATTCCTTCTACGGATGAAAAATCAACCAACCAACCAACTCAACAAATCTCTTCAGGGCATTCTTTGGAAAGAGACATTTAGTTTTAACGACCACTTTGTATGACAGGTGCCGCAAGACGAAATGGAATCCAAGAAGGAAACGTATTCGGTTTTTCTGTTTTTGCTTTCCTTCATTGTAACAGACAGATAAGTGATACACTTTGTTGATTCCATTCACGTCTTCACAACCTGTTGTCAGGAAGATGGCCTGAGGTAGACAGCACAATAATTTGTATGTGGATTGCTGTTCACTTTCCTGGATTTAGTATATGTCACACAGTTCTCTTATTTTTACTGAAATACCTCCCACACAAGAGAATGACCTGAGCATAAACCTACATTATGTCGGATGATTGGACTGGAATAAGAAAATACAATTTCAAATTTTGAACACTTGTTAGAAAATCACTTTCTTCTCAAAAACCAAGCCATGGTATAATTTAGTTATATTTAGTTCATTTATTTGTTTGAACAAAATATTACTGATGTATCGCTTCACTTTCTGTCCCATATATTTCATTATTTTTTTTCAAACTCTACTTAAAATATCCTGTCAGATTTGTTCTCATCTCTTCTGCCCATCACTTATTTATAGCTGATCTCTAGAGTGCACTATGTTCATTCATACTAAAAATAAGCACACGGTGTTCAACAATTACATCGCTAGGCTTCGTGATTGGATAAAAAAATCCTAGTTCATCTTTACAACCTGTTAGCAAAAAGATGGCCCGAGGTGGACTAGCAAAATTATTAATATTACGAAAATTTTTTTGTTTACTCTTCAGTAATTTTTGTTATTCATGATTATTTTAATTGTACTGCGGATTAACAAGATCTACACTCTAAAGGCAACAGGAGATTGTTACTGATAAAAGACACGGCTTTGAACGCTGATACTCATGTGCAATTATTACGCAGGTCTTTATCAAAAAGCGTATACAATAAATTTACATCACCGAATTTCTTTTATCTTAAACCGCAAATAACGTTATAGTAACCTATTATAACTCTTAAATATGCACAAGTTGTTGCTGCTGCTGCTGCTGCCACGTCAAAAGATTCATCTGCCAAGTGAGACAGTGTCTCCCGGTTCCGTGATTATCGTAATGATTTAGCTTATTTAAAAGTAATTTTATTCATATCTAATTGGCTATTTGCTAGAGACCATGCTTTTAAAATTTAATGATCATTAATTTCTCTTAAAGTGACTAATGTAGGGAAATAGGTGGGAAAATTAGCATTAGCTGTCCATGCAAATCCTATAAAAATAACGTTTGCTATTTGTACGATCACTGATTAACATTAAGAACAAATAACCTGCTGTGTTTTGTTGTTAGTGAGGGATTTTTAACGAAGGAAAACTTCAGGTTATTTAAACCAACTCTCTATTTCTCAAGTTTTATTTAGTATAATAAACTGAATTGGATAAAATCCATAAAGTTATTAAATAAGAAATAAAGAAAGAAACCTTGAAGTTAAATAAAATTTGAATTCCAGTTGAGAAGTTCTTTGACATCCTCACATATTCTATTTATGAAATTTCTACACAGGGTCCCTGTTGCAATCTTCTTTTTCTAACTTTGAATTTTTTTTTATCTTTGGAATTCCTTATAATCTTCTTTAGCGGTAGTAGTGTGCCGTGATTATAAAACAATTTTCTTTCAGCAGTTTGTTGCTAAGGAATGGCACTGATGTTGCTGGCAGCTGTAATTTCGTTTCTAATGACGTGTATTTTTTTATGTAACGGATATTAACCAATTTTATACAGAAAGTAGTATGATTATGAATGAGCGATTTGAAATATAACATAATAAAACTCCCACGTGCATATCTTCAGTCTGAAAAACGCACGAAGCTTTTCTATTTCTTTAGACTATAAAATTATAAAAAAAAATCTAACTTGGATAATGTGAATGAATTCGAGAGAAAGTAAGACATGCGTGAGTGATTTATGGCTTCCCTCGACGAGGGAAGCCATAAATTCACTTCTTCACTCTCTGGAGATCTGTTGTAATAATAATAATAATAAAATTTATTTCGTATTTATTTTTATATACTAGCAGACTACTTGTTCTGCTATTCATTTGCTGCGTTATAAATGAGTAAATAGTTGAAGTAGCGTATCGTATTCGCTCTGCTACCAACAGGATGTGGGTTCAGATCTCACCTAAACATGAATGTTTTGAATTTCTTTAGGTCGAAGATGAACATAATCGTCCCGCCTGATACCACTGCTCCACGTATTGGACTTAAATGGCACTTAAAAAGATGCGTGTTTCTTTTCTAGAGTTGGAGTTGCTAGTTAACTAACCCTAAGATCCATCTATTGCACTCATTCAACTGATACTAATATACGAGCTACGTACTATTGACATTTCGTGGACAGGATTTATTTATATTTAAAAATGACATCTGTACTGTTGACATTCTTTCGTGAGGAAAGAGGATACATATAAAATGAGAAAAAAGAAACAAACATAAATATATGCACTTGATTTAATACGGAGCGGTACTGTTTTTGTACCAGTTCCTAATGACATAATATTTTTTTTTCCTTCTATATTTTGAAAAAACGATTCTGATTATCAGATTTATGCTTAATAGTGATGCCCGTAAATTTTTGAAAGCATATCTGCTTGGAATTAATTGTACATACCAAAGCCTGAAAACAAAAATACTGTCTTTTATATCTTTTTACTGTTGTCACAAATTTTGAGATCTTACTAACGAAATGGGATAACTTTTATTTATAAAATGTTAAAGTTTAAACTATGATATTTGTTTATTTCATTTGATAAAATTATAAAAAGTTATTTTTTCTAAAATTGTGGCAAATGTTTTTTTTTTCACTCATAATTTTATTAAGCTAATGGAATTAAATTTTTTATTAGGGCTAGCTATGAATATCACGCAGAACTATAACTGCTCGTCAATAAAGAGATTCGTTTATTTAACGTCAGTTTTAAAGGCTTATGCAATTAATATTTTTGTAATACTTCGTATATATCATGATATATTTTTCTTATATAATATATATTTTTATATTTTAACTATATAAAAATTAGCAGCATTTAAAAATTTAGTTTTGCTAATTTAAATTTTGCAATTTCATTTCGAAGTTTACCAATAAGAAAAAAGGCTGAGGACTGTCTGAAAATCTCTCAAATTCTTCGACTGCGTATTCTCATGTAAAGGAACGACTAACACAATTACCACATCGAGCACTTGCACTGGTAAATATTTCTTACCTCTTCAACCGAATCACGTCTCGAGAATGCATGAACTGCAACGATAAAATATCTAAAAACCAAGTAATTGACGGTTTATGACACAAAAACCATTGCATGCAGTCCAACATCTATCTACTAATACCTAATGTCTAGAGATGATGAAACCCATCTCAATTTAGTGCATAGAACAATTAGCATAAAACCTCCTATTCAGAACTGATACCCCAAAAAATTTAGATAAAGCAACCCTTCATTAGGTCTGTAGCTAAAACTCAACAATATTGATTTTTATTTTACTTTTCCAAGATCATTTCACTTTTATTTTTCTGGTTAGGAGCATCTCTAATTTATAAGGATTAACTGTTATTATTTTTAAGTGAATTACTGAACTCGAATAATTCTTTTATGATTATCCTCTAAGATTCATAATTTTGAGGCTCTATGAAAACTTAATATGAAACGCGACTAACATAAATTGGTTAATTCATATACCCAGGAAATACGAGTAGTTGCTTGAATTTTAAATTTTTGTAGTGAATAATCACATTAAACCCTTTTTATTCCCAGTATCATTAAATCTTCTTTAAATATACTGTATTAGTTAAATCTTCTTTAAATATACTGTATATATTTAAAAATAGTTCGTGTAAAATGAATGAAATTCATTTTACACGAACTATTTTTAAATATATCGGATTCTTGAAACTTTGAATAGGAGATATTTGTTATTAAATATTTATCGAAATCCTATTACTAGGAAAAAAGATCAGAGAGAATATCGAATAGCATCGAATATGGCGAAATGCTTCACCATATAATTCTCTCTCTCTCTCTCTCTCTCTCTCTCTTTCTCTCTCTACTTCATTTTATGCTTTAGGCTCAATGGCGTTTTACTGTCAAGTAACTTTTCTTCATACAAACCAAATTATGATAGAGAAGTTAATCCTATGTACACAGAGTGCTATTTCTGATCTTGCGATCTTGCGAGTATTATTTTCCTAGTTTATCTATTTAGGGGGAAGAAAAGTTCCAGTTTTCAGAACCAAAGTATCTTTCCCCATGCATAGGAGAACAGTTAGCTTATCTTAAGTTTCAAACTACTTGTAAAGGGTCTTATCGTATTAGAAGGGACGCTAACCCAATCATTTTGTCTAATTTAATTTTAACGAGAGATTAAAATTGCAATATAATATTTAATGACAGGAAATATGAACTGTACTAATGAACAGAAATACGCAAAGAACAGTAATTCAAACCATAAATCAATATTCTTTTTTTTTTCTCTTTTCAAAGAATTTTTAGACAAAACTGTTTTACATAACCTAACACTAGTTGCAAGCAAAGCTTTTTACGAATATTTCAGACTTGTTAAAAGTAATTGGATAAAAAGATAAATGATTCTTTCTAATTCAAGTGGATGAAATCAAAGCAATATATATGTATATTCGGTTTGTAAGTGAAAAAAAAGAATTGTATGCATTTCAGCACTTATTTTTTAATCCTTCTAGTAAACTTTTCTGGTGTTTTTGTGTAAGCAGTGACGAAACAGGATTAAAGAGAAAATTCACAGCTACATGAAAACGATAGAAAAAAGAAATGCAAGGAAAATCAACAGAGGTTATCTTCTTTCACTCGTAACGTTAACTTCATTTTAATTGCATGAGATTAAATAATTATAAATAACTCAATTTCTTGAAATCAGCCTTACATATAATACATTTTAACATCAAATCAATTATCACTCATAACGCATGAAAACAATTAATATTAATGGAGTAAAGCACTGTCAAATATAAAGGAATAATTAATATTTAGAGCAAGAAAGAAAATTGATAGCATGATCAATCTCTTAGAAATCACAAAACTCTTATATTTAAATTATTTTAGACTGCTAGCAAACAATGCATTATTTGAAGATTTGTGTAGAAGGAAATAAGAGCAGGACTTAAAAGTATCCGTTTTTCTTTTTGTATCACTCGTTCCTTTCATAATAAAAGTTTCATTTCAGTTCTTTACTCAACTGTGTTGTTTTCCTTGTTGATGTTTTCAACCTTTCAGTTTTTATTTCACTATCTAGAGCATTTTTTGTTCCTCTTACATTAAGAATACACCGGCATTTCTTTTTGTTTACGCGTAGTAAATTATAACAAGATTTTCCTGTCGCACATTTCGAAAGTTTCAGTGTGTTTTATTTATTTATTTACTTCTTATTTACAAGAGAGAGAGAGAGAGAGAGAGAGAGAGAGAGAGAGAGATGCATGCTTCGAATAGAAAGGTTGTTTTACTACTTTTACTACTTTTAAAAAGGATACGAGAATGACATGTAATAGATAGAGAGAGAGAGAGAGAGAGAGAGAGAGAGAGAGAGAGAGAGAGAGAGAGAGAGAGAGAGAGAGAGAGAGAGAGAAATTTGCCCGTCAAGAATTTGTTTCAGCATAACATATTTCCTATGACTTCCATATATATATATGGAAGTGGTCATCTCGGACTACATCCAGACATGACCACTGTTCAGAAACTTTTCTGAGCTATTGCAGCCGGTTATTGATCGACTGCATCTCCCAGTAGGGGAAGTCCTTGAATGATGGTCGTCTATCGCCTAGCGTTTTAGTTGCCATGTTATCCGATTATAAGGTACGTTTCTGAGAAACATTACTCTCCGCTAAAGCGCAAAGCTCTCTCATTGAAACAGGCTATAATAGCGAGCTAGCGGAATTGAAAATTGTCAGTAAGAGACTGCGTACTGCATTTCAACTCTCTATTAGTGGTCCAGTCTAGTATGTACTTTGGTTTAGGCCTTGAATTGTCATCCGATTCCTGTGGAATCGATTAAGAAATCCAATCTGATTCAATTGATTTATTCAATCTGGACTAAGTCAGTGTTATTGCTTATCTGATTATCATTCATCCATCCATTTCTCGTCCTTCTGAGACGGGCTGAGTCCCATAATTAGACGTTTTAGGCAATTAACGCAGCCAGCTTCTCACCCCTCTGGTCTGTGGCGTCCTCTAAGGACGAGCATTTTTATGTCTGTAGATATGCGTCTTCGCGAGGCCAGTTTGTCTGTTTTGAGGGATAAAAATCCGAGTTTCCGTATTGCAAAAACCAAATTTTAACTGAAAAGTCCTGATAAGGATTCTTTGCGTCATTGATGGGAGTCGAACCCAGGTCTTAAAAGTAAAAGGCTCCCATCGAAATCAGTTCAGCCACAGAGGCTCCTTATTTGATTTTAGAAGAATCAAATATGAATTTTAGTTATATCAATAGATAACAGATAACCACTCAACGAAAAGTGGTAAATTAACATTTCGACTCCAAAGGTGGGCCATTATCATGATGTCTGTGTTTACTTTTCAAAAGGAACAATCCCGAGATAAATTTCCTTTATTCTGTCAACTATTAAATACACCATATTAACAAACACTATATTGGATATGGAGACTTTCGACCAATAGGTATAATTAGGGAAAAAAAAACTTTTTTTTTTTGGTCGAGGATGACTGCAAAGATAATGAAACCTTGCTAGTTTCGCTACTACAACTTAAAAAACATACATAAAATTAATGCCATAAAGACAAAACCTCTCTAACATTACTTTACTAAAACAAACTGTGGCAACAAATACAATATAAACTGACCGAAAACACGTGGAACTGGGAGCTATTTTGTTCAGCATTATGTACAGATATTTGGCTGAAAAGTTTCCGATGTATGGAAAGATCTGATATGCGATTTCCTAATATCAGACAGGAATATGAATCCTTGATTCGTATTAGGTGCACGTTGTGATAGCATGTTAGCAGTAGATTCTTTTTTACGGCACTAAAGTTTTCTTCAATGTAAGACATAGAGCTTTTATTCTACTCAACGTTGTGGTGTGCATAGAAAGAAAAGCAAGCCCGAGTTGTCTTTTCTCCTGATTTTGACGTATCCAATGTGTTCGTTCTGTGTTGTTTCAAAACTTCACGATGTCTCTGACAATAGCAACATAAATAGATTGAATATATATGTATGAAACAAATGCGATATTTTAAGATGTGTGATAAACGAGAGGACACAAAAGTTTAGTAAAAGGGATGATTATCCTAATTATTCCTACACCTCAAAGGCCATTGTATCCGGCCTGAAAGAGAACTGATTTTTATAAAAAGTGATTTGAGGCTTACTGGAAACAGGAGTGGGAAGTTCATTATCTTTCTTGTGTAGCTTTCAGATTCGCTTTTAAGATTCACATGTAGTATTCGTCTGCATCAAAATGCATGCGACAATATCTTTAACAATACTATAAGGTAGTGTTTCCCATACTTCTGGATGCCAGGACCCCCTTTGGAAAAATTAAAATATTTCACGGCCCCCCTCGAAAAAATCGTAATATAGACATATATTATTATAATATGTCTTTTTATTTATTATAATTTTTTATTTATTTTATAAATTTATTGTAGTTATATTCAATACAAAACATACCCAGCGAATATTGCAAAAATCCAATGCAAATATTACATTTTTAGAATCTTACATACACATTTGACATGGCACATTATCTTATATTTTATATAAATAGATGTATTGTTATTGTACATTTGCAGTACAAGCACATGAAACGTAAAACGATTAG
This sequence comes from Typopeltis vanoorti, assembly GCF_054136105.1. NCBI lineage: Eukaryota > Metazoa > Arthropoda > Arachnida > Uropygi > Thelyphonidae > Typopeltis > Typopeltis vanoorti. The sequence goes on along the minus strand of NC_143556.1, from coordinate 109,433,287 downwards.
TAATAAAGAAAGAATTTAAAACATAAAAGAAGTTTAATAACAATTTAATGTGATGGACGTTTCAATACTGGTACACAAAAAGTCAATATCAGGTGAAATATTTGAAACTGCAATTCTTAGATTTCTGCTTTGAAATGAAACTTATATGAATAAGCATACATTTACTAATATTCATTAAGCGCCGAAATACGTAGGAAGTAAAATTTGTGAACCCGCACCAATGTGTGATTTTTTTCCATTAAAATATAAAAAATAACAAAAAAGAAATAATAAATAATAAAAATTAAATACGTTTCTTTTAAGATAAAAAAATGTACTTAGTCTTAAAAGATTTTAAATTTGTTTTCATTATTTCACGGCCCTCCTCAACAAAATCTACGGCCCACACAGAAGGAAAGCGCTTTTGGGGAAGTGCTGCTATAAAGGATGAGTGAGTCTTTTGTGAATGCCAAAACTTACGTGTATACATGCGCATCTGTATTCCAGTTTTTTTTTCATACTGAAAATGCTACTAATACTCGTATGTAGACAAATTTTTTACGAATGCATATTTTTCATTTTCCCCATAACAAATCCGTTTCTATATTTTTAGAAATTCGAGAACCATAACAGAGTCAGCTCTTTCATATGACCGGTGATAAGATTCTTTTTTAAAGTTATTTCATTGGTAAAAAATTAAAAATATGTAACCGATTAAAGGTATTTATTAAAGACTTCTGAAATTAATATTTACAATAGGTTCTCCAAAAATACCCTTGTCGGCCTTAATACATGATGCATGTAGTTTGCGAAGTCACGAGAATTCGTTTTCGACCATTCTTGTGAGATGCAATTGTCACTGGCACCTTCGCAGGCAACCTGAGCATCATCATGAATCAAGATATATCGACAAAATTGGTGATTGGCAACTGAGGTAATTAGAAAATTCCTTTCATTGTGTATGATTCCCTGTTCGATGTGCTGAACTCGCTGAAAATGGTGGAGATAGATTCCCTCTTCTTGAAACGTTCTGCATATTCGCTTGTGATATAAGATGACAAATGGGGATCCTTGCTGCAATAAAATTTTGTAATTCAACCATATTGTTCAACTGCACTGCGAAAACCAGAAAATGTTTTCATGTTTCTCTGCTATTCGCGAAAATAAAATATTCCTGGAGTATGGGTTCCCTGGAAAACACTGCTGAACATAATTCAACTCAACATTGATATTATTCAGAGACACGGAGATACTATTTCTATGTAGAAAGAAAACCATTAATATATAATGGCTTTCATCTCGGAAAACAGGAAATATAGCCGATAGAACACATGCAGTTAAGAGCAGACATATTGACCGCATAGCTATAGAAAATATAGCTATAGGCATTAGAAAATGGGGAGGGGATCTAGCATACGAAACATCGGCTGCGAACCATGTAACACACACACAAAATGGTAGCGTTCAGTAAACAACTTGTATAGTGTTTCAAGGTTGAGAAACGATACGCGCGGCACGTGGAACTGCAGAATTGTATATTCAAACCTAGGGCTATTTTACTGAAAACCTATTGTAAAAGGGCATTCTAGCATGCTCCCGTGTTCTCGTATTTCAGTCTTCGTATCAAATCTGTGTTCATATTCACCCCCCACCCCCCTTTATTTCATTCAAAAAGCCTCACTACAAATGAGCCAATTTGTACTCGCTTTGTGTCTGACATCATATTTCAAACACTGATCTTTTTTTCTTCTGTACTTCAAAACTGCTCCTCATTAGAACCTATTCATGTAAATTGCTTTACTTTACTACATTTTGTTCTAAGAATATAACGAGTTTCTCTCTTCTTAAAGAATGTTTTACGTGGGTTTCGTTCAATATATCATCTTTCAATGGAGATCATCAGAAACTTTTTAACGTACTAATGTATAGGATAATGAATTGTGGCGAAAAATAAACAGTTTCACTTTTAATAGGATTTAATGCAAAAATATTGTGATGTAAGAGGACAAATTTCCTTCTTTTTTTTAGAACGGTTCCTAAAAATGTAAATTTGGAATCGATATTTTCTCAATCTAACATGTTTAAGGAGAAGTTTTCCTCTTTTCAGGTTACCATGTTTCACCAGAGGGAGAGTTTTAATACTTCAAAATTTTGCCACAACCTACGTACACATAACATATTTGTTCACTATCAGCAGGTATCATCAGGTGTAAAAGTACTTTTTCAATTTTCACTTCACTTTATATAAGTCGCGCCTCTGTAGCAACAGTCGGTAGAACTATAACATATTTTTAGCTGAAAAAGTTGAGTTTGATACTCATCTACCGATCAGTTTCAAACCCAACTGTTTGGTCTCACAAATTAGGGAAGTTTTATAACAGTATTCAACTAAAGGAAGGGTAGTGAGTCTCATAAGGGCGTGGATTTTCGAATAACAAAGTAGCCAAAGAAATAACAAGTTCACTAGAATTCTTATTCACGAGTTTAAAATAATTTGAAAATATGTAGCAATATTTGATTTCACTCTATCCTTTCGCCTTCACATATACCAGTCAGAATTTGAATTAAAATAAAATAACATGAATAATCAATGCGAATGGACGAAGATTGTCACCCACCAAAAGTTTCAGTCACCAGTAGCGACCAGTACACATGTTTCATGCACTTCATGCGTAATGCGAAACCACATTCGGGAGTCAAGCCTGCCGTTATTGTCAATCAGGAACCTCTAAAAATAAATTAAAGATCAAAATATTTTAGGTTATAGCGATTCTGTTGTTTTAGTAGTATGGTCAAACAACTGTGCTAATTCTTATGACCAGTTTGCCTGTTTTGCAAAATGAGAACTCCTGTCACCGCAGAGGTTATTCGCGTATCAAATGGGATTCCAACCAAAGTCTTTGAAACTAAAGGATATCTGCTTATCGACTGAGCTACCGGACACTCTTCCTATAGCCAACTTCAAATACTGCATCAAAAATGCTGGCATCATAGGTCTATAATCAAATGCTCTCCAAATCTTCCTCCATTGAAACTGCAGGTTTCATTAGTACGCATTTTCTGTCAGAGCTTCTGTGGTAAAATCAGAAAGAAAAACATTAAAAAAAGTATCCTTTAGATACATTTTTTTTATATAACATCTGAAACATCTCATAACATATGAAAACTCAAGATGTTATCAAAATATGAGTTCTGTCAAGTAAACGAGGAAATTTGTCTAGTTTTTTTATTTTTAGTTTTAAATTGATAATGAGATATGGAGTCTTATATTATGTTTCCCTTCCAGAAACGTGGGTCTTCCATTCCTCCAAAAAGATAAACCGCCACTGAACACGGTTATTGATAGACACAGTGAACTTACTTTATGGCCTAAGGTGTTTCAGCGTAAATTCTAGATTTTTCACCTATTCTTCCCTACCATTAACCTATTATCTTACACCGCTAACGAATGTTTTTATTTTTTCTTTCCCTTAAAAGTAGTATTTCATTTCCACTATAACTCTTAGTTTCCACACGGTCTTAGCTCGTAACTTCTGAAATTCAATCACTTTTTCTAATTTTTTTTCTTTACCAACATTGTCATCCATTTACCTCCCATCAGGCGTTTTTGCTATTTTTAAGACAACATTTCAATAGCACATTTTAATGACGATACTCATACGACCTTCAATACATAACTTCTTTTGTCTCAGTCCGACGAGTGATATTACGAAAGGGAATGAACAGTTATATGCCAACCAAAAGACACTCCAATCAAAAGATAAAAGACACTTCCCACACTACCATCTCCCTGCATATAAAATATTTATTAGCCACTGTGCAGTAACTGATATTGTGACTTGACGAAAGTTTCTACAAAAGTATTTTATTAGCGTATAGTGATTCAACGTCCGGAATGTCAACTGAAGCATTCCACAGTATCTTATAAAACCAATATATTACTGTTGTTTTCAATGCATTTTGTCTGTAAATTGCGTGTGTTCTCCAGGCGGCTTTGCCTGGTTGTTGGGACGAAAAACTCGTGTTTTCGGGATGAAACCCCTGGCCACCTTTGTATGAGACTGGCTAATTTACCTTCAGTTGAAAACCCTGATGACGGTTCTGCTCGCCTTGGAGAGGATTCAACCCAGGTTTTTCCAGCCAATGAGCTTCGTCAATACTGACTGAGCTGCGGAGGCTCATTGTAGGAACTTGCACTTATTTGTTAGTTCAAGTTCCGCCAATAATTGGAAAAAAGACACGTTTCTCTAACACAATATTCTTAATAATTATATTAAAGCATAACACTCGCCCATTATGTGCATAACTCGTTCAGTGATGCTACTCGCATCTTTCGGAGAATGGAAATGAAAAAGGAAAGTAAGTTAGCTCATCTGGTTTGGTTTATTTATTTTATATGTTTACATAGCCCATAAGCCCTATTCTAGAAACCAAACATGGAACTTTTCTTAAGCTATTTCAGGCCTCCTAATAAGCGAGGGGGTGGTCTCTCTCTCTCTGGGCGATGAAATTCATCTCCCAACCAAATTGCAGTCTTAATGCACTTAATTGGAAAGCCAAATTAATTAACAGCCAGATATGCCAGATGTATTAGATTAGATGAAATATACAAAGTCGTTTATTCCGCTTATTTTGGACGTGTATTATTCACATTGTATTTGATATTGGCAAAATTAATTTAGTTAAAATTATTTGATTTTAAAATGAATGGAAATAATTAATACATGAACAATTACAATACAAGTAACTTAGATTACAGAGGAATGTTTATTTTTTTAGCTAACTTAATGTTAGAAGATGACAAGACAATAAAGCTTATAAAGTTAAAATTTAGTTTACCGAAAAAAAGATCAACCTCTTAACAAGAGAATTCCCACCTTCAACCTCTTTCTTTGAATTTTAACATTTTCCAGTAACTAAATGCTTGTTTTTCTCCTTGTTTACGAGCACGAAAATGAATCGATCTTTCACTGAGCTAATCCTCTTCTAATTAACTTAGATTAACCTCAATTAATTTGAGATTAACCTCTTTTAAAGGATTACATCTCTTCTACGAATAAGACAAAAGGAGCTGAAAAATATTTACTTTATTTATATATATCAACCGCACAAAAGATAGCAAAATCTATATTGCGTAAATTCTGTGTGTGTACGTGTGTATGTATGTATGCATGTTCCAAAGAAGTTCCGTGTCCTGTTCTTCAAAAGAACATCATAATGTGGGATCACAGATGAGGACGAAAAGTTGGCTTGAAACAGTAAGTCGAAGTTTATAAGCAGCCACTTGTGTTATTTTAGTCTTGAGAAAAGTAAATGAATGATGGTGACCCATTCGATGAAGCATTGTTCCTGATATACCAATTGAATGAGTCGTAAGATGAGATTAACCTCTTCTGGATAGATTAAGAATTCTTAGGGAGATTTTTTACGCATCCCAAATGTGTGAGTAGTATTCCAAGGTCAGGGAGGATTTGCGATTTATATGCTATCAGTACTGTTCATGTGAGCAGTAGTGTCTTGAGCAGAAAAGGACACCTGCTTATTTTTTGGAGACTAAAGAAGTTAGATCCACATTGGATTTTTGCTGGGGAAAACTAGAAGTGTGAGTCATCACAAGAAGAGAGATCTGATCCTGTTTGGAGATCTGCTGAGTATTGCCACGAAAAAGTGGAAATGAAATGAGTCCATTCTGTCAAAATATAACACAGGGCTGCCCTTGCGAATCATTGAAGTTCACAGGGTTGCTCTCATTTCACTGAATATCAGCAAAGATATCAGCATTTAAGGATTTTTAAAGAAGATGGGAAGCTTCAACTGATCATGTACTATAAGACTGGTCAAATTAAAACGAAGAATGGAACTCTACTATCATCAAAGCCATGGACAGAATTTGGTATCAGTGATACAGTGTCATTTATTTAGGGGGAGGGGGATGAGTTAAAATATATAGCCCCCACATCTGTATAGAAATCTGATGAAAGGAAGATATCTGTCATGACATATAGTGTACAACGAGAGATGAAACCCAGTTCCAAAGGAGAAGACAGACCATAAGTAGTAGTTTACTGAACAGATCTCTGTGGTAGACTATATCTCATGCCTCAGAAATGTTGACGTCATCCATCTCTTCCAGCCTTCCTATGGATTCTCTTTCTATAGCGAAATACGAATTTTAGTAACTAATTAACTGATCTTAAGGTGGCGAAGAAGTCTTCTGCTAAACGATTTTTGAAAGAACTGAAGAAAAAATAATACGACCATAGTTTTACTGATAAATTTTATCATCTTTTTTTGTAATTTGTTGAATATGCACTTGCAGGCTATAGTCTTCACCTAGATTCTAGCCAGGTAGAAAGGATTCAAAAGAAGACTCATGAAGGGTGATATTTTTGGAGCGCAAGTTTTTAGAAAAATAGGGAATGCAATCATAATAGTATCCGTTATATTGTAAATACCTCCTATTGTGCGATAGAAAACATAACCTGTTGATATCCAAGACAATCAGCAATATTTTGATTACTTTCGTTAAGATGATGAAAACAGGAGATCTTCCTTATTTGCTGTGATAGTCCTATCAGGAAGTGTTAAGGATAGGAGCATGGAAAAGCAAATGAGTCTAACATGGGATCGGAAGGTTCGACTATCGTTTGAACAACAGGGAAGTTCTACGTTTTGTCTTTTCAAAATCAAATTTCGATTTATTCATTTTTTTTAAAGGCAAAGCTGCAGTTTTGGTCTCTTAAGCTTCGATAGGGTTAAATTTTTACTTGAATTGCCTTAGCACACTTGTTAGAGAACTATATCTTGGATAGTGGTCATAGATATCAAACAGTGTGTGTGTGTGTGTGTGTGTGTGTGTGTGTGTGTGTGTGTGTGTGTGTGTGTGTGTGTGTGTGTGTGTGTGTGTGTGTGTGTGAGAGAGAGAGAGAGAGAGAGAGATTATGATTAATGCCTTCTTCACAGATTTGGATCAGGCGTTTGAACCGGGAGAAGGGAGACATTAATCAGACCATGAAAAGCAGGAGGAGGAGTACAAATTTGTAAAGAACCACACCATCAAAAGATAAAAGTCTAAGAATGCTATGCGACCCGGGGGATTTTGAAATTTCGATGAGGTTATGGTCTCAATTACCATGAAGGAAACTTATATCTACAGTAGATTTGGAAGGAATGTTCATGTTAAAAAGGTCAAGATTAATTGGCAAAAGTATGAGGATTATTTGTAATTCTTGTAGCTAGATGGATTATTCGTATGAGATCTTGCCATACAAATACCTTGGTATCCAAACTGGTTGAGCGAAGCCATTAGTGAAGTGGAAGAAAGTCTCTAAGGACTTCACGGTTCACATTTGGCCTGCAGAAAAATCATACTTTAGAGATATGTATTCAAATGCCTCAGGGTGGATATAAGAATTTGAATAGCATAAAGATAGCAAATGAATCAAACCGGGGGAAATTCTAGGTCGAGCGCTCTGTGATATGATATGTTTTTATAGCTCTATATACTTGTGTGTAACAATTATTTCGTTATTCTAATTTAATTCGTATTAGTTTTAAGCTGGTCATTCAGTGAAAGTTATTGAAACATTTCAATATGTATTAGTTTAAAAACTCTATTTCATATTTTTTCATGTAAAATAGAAGGACTCGGAGATTCCAATTTTTGATTGCTTTAGATTCTAAAGCGACGTTCATTTTTTTTTAAATAAGTAAAAAAAAAGTATTTTATTTGAGTGCAATGTAAGCAGACGGTTTTGTGTTTGAGGAAGCGACGATTTCTTTTACGTTACTGAACTGAATAAGTCATTAGTTTGCTTTATTGCTTTGCAGCTTCAATCAACTATTTAAACAAACTTTTTCCACTTTGCATTCTTGCATTCTCAATATTTTTTCCTTCACTGTTGATCTTTTTTTTCCGGCTCTCCCTGTTCTTCTAAACTATTCTTGAAACTCTTCGCACATGATTATGTCAACATAATTTGTTATAAATTTTGACTGCATTCTATGAAAAGAGTTTTCGCTTGCCTTTTGTGTTTGTATCTTTGGCATAAGCAATTCAAATCTCAAAACATTTTTCTTATATATTACTGGCTATAGAAAATTTGAGCTAAAGTTCTCGTACTTCATATCAACTCTGCTGTGAGTGGGCAAAATGATTTTTAGTATTTATGTGCTTTATTAAAATTTATCAAATTATTTAAATAGTTATTAAAATCAGACTTTCTTTCGTGCCAACATTATACAACATGATTCGACATTATGCAAAAGTTTTAGATCCATTATAAATCCTACAGTAAAAATGGTTTTGGATTCGTCTCTCTATGATAATAAAGTACAATAAATTCTATCATTATACCAAATGTATTGCATTGATTGTGATTTGAACTCATCAGTTATTTGAGCAATTTAATTGAAAATAATGGAGTAGTATTTCATAGTTAGCATAATAACTATAAAAAGCATGCTTCTATAAATTTAATATAAACGATAGCAGTAAGCTTAATAATCACTTACAATTTTTTGGTGAGATATAACTTCTTTAGAAGCTTTGATGGTTTGTCTGAAGAGGCGATAACGACGAGGAACTTCTCTTTCCTTTTTGTTTTGTTTATTTTTCATCAATCATATTTATGTCGCTGTTTCGATTTTTTTTTATTTTATTGAAAAGAAAGTAACATTAGTCGGTAAGCGCGCGGATTCATTTAAAAAAAGGAATATTTCGAAGTCTGACCACTTCAATGATTACTTATTACACAAAGTGGTCTTTTGTTGATGTTTTATGGTGATAGCTGATTCTTTCTTTTATTTTTTATTTTGATTCTCCAGACTCCTTCTAGACAAATTGCCAAAAATTGAAATCAAAAAAAGAAGTGGAACATAGAAAATTAAAATATTATAAACGAGATATAAAGATTCAGTACAAATTAGTAAGAGAGATGTGTTTGCAATTGAGGAACACTTTACAGTGACTTGATAGCTTTATCAATATCCATTAGTGGCTTCATACAGGCACATAATTTTATGGCAGACGTTGCGTTTTTATACGATGCTCTAAAAATATCCCCCTTTCTTCAAGTAGCACATTAAATTAGTCAGCTTATCTCTACGCCTTTCATAAATTACACTGAGCAGGTAGAGAAATAAATTGCATTAGTTTTGTGAAGCAGCGGTCATCGACCGGATTTGAAAGATCTCATCACGCTGTTCTCTATTAGCAAAAATTAGTAAAAAATAAATAAAGAAGTAACGAATTAGAATTCATTTTGTAAGAGGAATGATATTGTGATATTCGTTTTTAAGAAAAGAATAAATAAGTCTTTCATTTAATTTTATATTACCTTTAATTCGATGAAATTCAAAGTTAATTTTGAACTTAAGAATGAGGAAATCAAGTTCCAAATGGAAGAATTCCTAATTTATCAATTTAATTTGATTAATCTTCAAAGTGGATGATTATTAAATTTGAAAATAATACTAAAACGCTTTACAAAAATTCCTTTAAAGCAGCACAATGAATTTTGATTTATCTTTTATCGTACTTTGAAAATTACACACTCAGCAGTTTTGGTTTTCATTTTTTTAATTCCAAAACACGATATGGAATTTAGTCATTGAAAATGCTGAACAACTACTGACCATGTGCCAGTTTCCACGCTCCAAATATTTCTGTTTTATTTGTATTTTTGCGTAACGGTTTTACTACACGTTCGGTGTTTAGTTCTGTAATGATTCATATTTAACGGCTGCGGTATATTTATTTGTGTGTTTATATCCTAACACAGACGAAGCCGCTACCTTAAGTAGCGAAACTAGTAGGTTTATTAAATAATTATTACGACATGTAAGCAGAAGTCAGTTTTCATACCACTGTATAAGAGAGGTGATATAAAGGCATGCAAGAATTATAGAACTGTTAGTTTGATATCTCATGCAAGCAAAATGTTATTGAAGATCATGCTAAATATGATTGGGGCCAAAGTTGAGGTAGAGATGCCTGAAAAACAAGATGGTTTTAGGAAAGGTAAGGGCACCAGAGATCAAATCCTTTGCCTTAGACAGATCATAGAAAAATATAAAGAATTCAGGCTCCCTCTGGTAATGTGTTTCTTAGACTACTCTAAAGCTTTTGATTGTGTTGAGCATGTGAAATTGTGGGAAGTAATGAAAAGAATGGGTTTTCCTCAACACACTATCAGGTTGATAGCTAACTTGTATAAGGAGCAACAAGCCACGGTAAGAACAGGTGTTGGATTGACTGACTCGCTTCAAGTTGGAAAAGGAGTTAGGCAAGGATGTTTACTTTCCCCTCACCTGTTTAGTATATATGCAGAGGACATCATACGTGAAGCATTGGATGAGCTCAGGACAGGAATTAGGATAGGAGGTAGATTGATCAGTAATCTGAGGTATGCTGATGATACAGTACCTCTTTGTAATGACATGGAAGAACTAGGACTAATTCTTGACAAATTTAACAAGATCAGTAATAACAGAGGACTTCAACTCAATCCTATCAAGACAAAGATTATGGTTCTCAAAGGAAATACAAACAGAGAAGCGCTTGAGAAACAAGTGGAGAAACCTTAATGGAGAAAGAATTGGGTAAGTCAGCAAATGTGTACCTGGGATCCATTATTAATGTGAAGAATTGCTGTTCAAAAGACGTCAGAAAAAGGTTAGGAATGGCTAAAATAACAGTCAGAGACTTGTCTAAAATCGGGAAGGATGGATTTATCTCCATGGAAACAAAGTTGAGGATTTTGGATGCAGTTGTTTTTACAACAGCGACTTATGGATGTGAGACTTGGAACCTAAAGAAATCAGATAAGAAACGGATATCTGCTTTTGAGATCTGGTGTTACAGAAGGATGTTGAGGATATCATATACTAAAAGGTGTACAAATGAATGGGTGTTAGAAAAGATCAGCAGAACTTTAAGGCTTCTTAAGGATATTGACAGAAGAAAGTTAAAATATTTTGGACACATAGAAAGCATGAAAGGGGGACTTCTCAGAACAATAATAGAAGGTAAAGTTCCTGGAAAAATAGGCAGGGGTAGACCATCAATGAGATGGATGGATGGCGTGTGTAGAGTAACTGATCTTCAGAGTTGAGGTCCCAGAAAAGCAAACAACAGGACTACATGGCGAGGCCTGGTGTGGCACATCACCGAGTATCGGAGTGACCAACTGTAGATGCCCAGTGAAGTGAAGTGAAGTGACCTGTAAGCCCAGTGTTAATTATATTTTTATTACATTAGTTTTTTGGTCGAAAAAAACAACAACAACAACATCCAACATACTCAGAATGGATTTAAAATGGTGGTTAACGCTCAACTAATGTTTGAAGTCGGGTTCATGTAAATTTAAGAGGGCTTTCATGGATGACGAAGAACGATCTTATTAAATTAGCCAATTGAATTTATCTTGTTCATTCCACTTATTAATTCAAATTACAGATATTATTTGCGTTAGTACTGAACGTCAATAGTCATTCCTGTCATAACTAAGCATCTAAGGATAAATACGTATGCAGTTCTGAAATTTACTAAATGAATAAATGTATATTTTAGTTCGATATTAATCAATAGTAGTTCAAGATCTCTTCTGTTTTAACACGTGTGGACATACACTTGAAAGAACGAAATATTATGAGAAGTAAAACCAAAAAATAACTAAAATTACTAAAAGAAAACAGAAATATAAATATTATAAAGCTTTATATGCCATTGTTCCTGATATTTTAACGGAAGGTGGAAGAATTTAGGATTTGGAAGTATTTTGGTACTTTCTTATTTAATATTTTTATATTTTATATAGGGCATTTAATATTTTCCCATTAAATGAAGCTAAAACGCCAAGCTGGGTTTTCAGCTCGTTTTTGGTCATAATGCCCTGCTACAAAATATACTTGACTGGAATTATATCATTGCTTTTAACTTTATTTTACCAAAGCGAGAGAAAACAAAAGGTTGCACGCAAAAAAAATCTTCTGAACTACGCGATTTCGATTCAGAGCCAACTGATCTCCAATCAAGTCGCACAGTATATTTTTTTCCCGTGAATAACGCCGTACATTACGTAAAGATTCACTACTGAAATCAGTTTTCGACACTTGAAGAGAGAGTGACAAAAAAGTGCAGAAGGTTCCCAAATCCAGGTCCTCCCCTAACAACTGCAGGGCCAGGTGTGCCAATGAAGTTTACATGCCATATGTCTAAATATTTAAAAAATATAAATAAGGCTAACAAACAGTTAAATGAAATGCTTTCTATACGCATACTGGACAAATCTATCTTCATAACGACAAAAATCTAAACAAAATGTGTAAAAGGTGTGAAGCTATGGTTTTTATATGACGGAAATTGGCAAAATATTAAAAATCGCTGGATTTAATTATTATTGCTAACGTATGGGTATTATGTTGATGAGCCGGCGATGTTCAGATGAGTAATAAAATAAAAGATGTATAATGCATAAATATTATATTTTTATTCGATGAAATTTACTTCTCCATAAGATGGATTCTTAAAACTTAATTTTTTACTACTTATTTAGTCAATTTTTTTTGTGTTTGTGATATGCTAGGACCTCTAAAATGTGGGACCTGGGGCAAGTTCCCCCTCTTTCCTAGGTCTAAGGGCGGTACTTCCCAAATCCTACACAGTCCAGTCAAAATATTATGGGAATCCCAGTAAAATAATTTTCCAAATTTATTTTCGACATGGGAAAAGGACTTGGTCTGACGATGATTGCAAGGTAACGGTTGAAGGGTATATTATCCAATAAGAAACTACAAATGTTGTAGTCGCACGGATTGTCAATATGTTCCAAGAGTGGAAGGATACTGCGCAGAAAGTCGCTGGCTAATGGTTGGCATCCATACTTAATCAATGCTTGTGATGAATGCAGGTTTCCCTCGCGGAAGATCATATACCAAAAAAAAAAAAAAACCTATAAGGCTGACCATGGAATTTAATCAAGAGACGAATGGCAGTGTTTCCACTTCAATGTTCCCTTCTCCTCCGCAAGAGCAATAGGCCCAGTCAAGAAACCCATGCTTACGCCGGATTACCGACGACTGCGTTTCGAAAATGCATTTGAGAGACATCATTGGACTATTGAAGACTGGAAAAAAGTTGTCTTTTTGGATGAATCTCGTTTTCAGCTGTGTGTCTTATGGACTGAGGATGGAGTGTTAAGCAAAATCCTCCTGAGGAGAGATTCACCCCGATGCCATGGTCTAATAGAAATGGTATTAGAAATGGTAAAAGTTATGGTATGGTATGGTATATTTGCGGGAATCTCCTGAAGTCCTGATTCTGGTATATTTCCTGTAAATGTTGCAAAGCTATCCAGTGTGGACGATCAGGAACACACTTTCGTGGTGACTACCTTCCATGAAGCAGGTGTGTTCCAGCATGATAACAGACTGCACTACGTTTCTGGTCGTTCGAGAGTGGTTCGTTGAACTCGACAGCAACGTTAGAGTTACTGGGTCTGGATCTTTGACCATTTCAGGGATTAATCAGATCGAGTGATTAGCTTTAAATCCTAAGGCAAGCCGTTTCTGACGACATGGTATAGTGCAGTTCAGAGGTCTAAAATATCAGACTTAAAACTCATCACTCTAAACTTAGATAGTTCTATAATAATGTGCTTCCGTTCTCCTATGTAGCTTAGCTCTACTATGTTCGACATAGAAGATCTAAGGCTCTACTATGTCGATCCTTAGCTCTACTCAGCGGTAGGCAGAAGCCCACGACCACCAATCATCGACTGTAGTCACCAGGAATCTGCTATATTCTTAGAGAACACACCCTATGGATGACCTTAAAAAGTCAGAAAACATGTTCAGCCTTCTACTAATTTCTGAATGATCGATCTAAGCATGGATGCTCAATTGATTTCGCCAAATACCTTATAAGCTTTGCCTCTCGCCAATAGCAGGCTTAAATCTACTGCTCACATTGCGGGATTCGTGAAGAGGTCCATTAAACCATTAATATATTGAAATCTCAATGGCAGAAATATTTCCATTAAGAACAGCAGATTTGGGTATTTAACTTTTTATTATAATAAAAAGTTAAATACCTGGTGAAGTTCAAAATACTTCACCAAGTATTTTGAACTTCACCAGTTCAAAATACTTGGTGAAGTATTTTGCCTTGAAAGAATACTAATTATAAAAGAATACTAATTATACTTAACAAGAAATTATATTATTATTTTATTTTATCTTTTTATAAGGAATCTTTTATTTTTATTTTATTTTATTTTAATATGGAAAATTTTTATTTTTATAACGAATAAGCAAATATTTGCACAGGAAAAAATAAGGATGAAAACAATTATCAGATTTCTTGTTAAATATAATTACTGATCGTTCCAGCCAGAAAAAAATGCATCTATACTATAATGCAGTCACCAAGTTTTGAAGTTTATTAACAAACCTAAATCCTCCCAAATAAATAATCTATAGAAAATACTTCAGAAATTCTAAAGACAGCACCTTTCATCCTATCCAAAGTTCAGTGTTCCTACACATAATGACATACTAGGTGAGATCACGAAGACAAAAAAAGTGTCACAAAAAAAGACCGCCATATGTCACACCGAGGGAACTGAAATAAAGACAAATCCCACAACCGTTCAACAGGATTGTAAGACTACTCCTAAACTATCAAAAGATATTTTTTAAATTCGCAATTGCAAATTCAAGTGTCCATATCATCAACATGTAATTAAAGATCTGTCAAATTTATCCTTCACTACGTCAAGAAAGGAAGGTAGAAATAAAAAATAAATTAAATGATAATGAGACGCATAAGTAGACAGTAGACACTTAAGAGTTATTGAAATTCTTTATTCGCCTAAAATCTGTACAACAAACTTTAAAGCTGTTTTCAAGTAATAGAAGCTTCTTTTCTGTTTGTTTTTTATTTTATTTTATTTTATTTTATTATTTTAGTAGTAGAAAATTGAACCCGAATGTCATTTCTTTCTCTCAAACATTATGAAATAACCTCGCCTTTCCGACTACAGATGGCAGAAAAAGGTCAAATTCCCATTACTGAAAAGAAAACAAACCTTAAAGAAACAAACCCCAAGTAATTATCTTAATTCGTTTTCTTTATCTTTCTCTCCCCTTCTATTAACTTTTTTACTCACTATTGTAGTATTTGTTACCAATGTCATTTTACTATTCCCTCTTTAAGATTATCTTGCCATTCTTTCCGTGTTTCCGAGGTAAATCTTTCTGTCTTCCAGACTAATCAGAGAAATTCAGTCATATAAACATGACTGTATTCAAACTTCTCTTAAACGCGTATCTTTTTTGTTATTCAAGCTGTCAATTTTATCAGTACTCACTTCCTAAGCTAAAACTGTCCAGTCACTTCACTAAGCACCATATTATTATTAAGCAACACGAAAAGTCTTATCTACTATACGAAAATACTTAAAAACAATGTAGACTGTGCTTTTTTTACAAATTCTTTTTTATACTCCCGATCCTCTGAAAAGACGTATCCTCACGCTCTTCTTCAGAGTTTTTAAGTCGTTTTTTCCCTTATCTCTTTTCTTCAAAAACTTCATAGCCTTTTTCTGAAGTTTTACGTGTTTGCTTTTTTTTTTTTTTGTTCTCCCTTGTCGCGGGACTTTCAATGATTTTTTAAACTGTCATTAAATAGTTCTTGATCGTCCGTTGTATTTGGGTTGTTCTTTTGTCTTTAAAATTCTTAGTTTTAGGTTATTTTCCAGGAGAGATATCTTAATTAATTATTTAAGTAACTCCTTTTCACTTCTTCTGTAGCGTCGCTTTTTGTGCATTTCTTGTTCTGTGAGTATTTCTTTCTACTCTACTTTATTTCTTGACGGATTTCTCTATTTCTTCATCGTCTTCTGTGTTAAAAATTATCCAATGTTTTCATTTTCTTGTATGTTCTTTCAACCTTCCTCCTGCTTTCATCAATCAACACGAATATTCTCCAGCATAGTAAATTGCGTGCCAGAGTCCTTCCCATTCTCCTATTCGTGAACCTCATTTCTTTTTTCTAAAGTGCTTGAGGATCATCTCTTAGCCAACACAATTTGCAGGATATATTTTGGGAAAGTCAACTTCTAATAACAACAATCTCACACTTAAAACAAACTTCCATTCAGTAATAATGTTACAGCCATGAAGAAAATCCAGTTTACCAAAAACATTGCTAAAAGAAATTTTGAAGATTACTATAAATATTATTTCTGGAAAATTTTCCATGTTACTCCTCTAAATAAATATTAATTTTTATGACTGTGGTTATTTTGCCTATTTGTGTTTAGGAATACGCCTTTTTATGGTGTTATTGACTTTTTACTGAATTTTTAGGGCATTACTGATGTTTTTTAATTGTGGACATGCCTTTGTAGGATGTTCCTGGTTGTCTTCTTATTGAGCGGCATCCGGCGTATGGCGATATGGAGAAACAGAGATGTGGTGGAATTGCGGGTAAGACACAAGGTATGCGTCTTACCCGAAAATTTAAAACCCGGATTTTAAGGGTGGGCTGTGAATTCTTTGGGAAGAAGGTGAAAGATAGAAATTTTTAAGAAAGGAGAAACATAGAATATGATAGAAGGATAGAATACTTGGAGCTCGTGGGGATTACACCCCACGAGCTCCGAAGACGACACACAATCTAAACGGCTCACATTCCGTTACTCCAACCCCTGATATTGTTTCATCATATTCTATCCTTCTCCTTTCCCACAAAATTCCCACAAAATCTTTCACCTTCTTCCCAAAGAATTCACAGCCCACCCTTAAAATCCGGATTTTAAATTTCACATACCTTGTGTCTTACCCGCAATTCTCCCACATCTCTCTCTCTCTATCTCCACATTTACAACCTCCCCCTTCCTTTCAGTCATGGCCATACGCTGGATACCACTCAATAATAAGACAACCTGGAACATCCTACAATGGTATGTCCAAAATTAATCTTTCCTTATATTCTTCATATCTTTAAAACATCAGTAATGCCCTAAAAGGGTACTCCTAAACAAAAATAGGCAGAATAGCCATAAAAATTAATAACTTCAAAGTTACCTTTGTTAACTGCTATCCATTTCTCCGTTTTCTGTCTTAATTTGTTCCTGTGCAGTATATTATTGTTTCTTTTTTTATCTACTACTTTCTCTTTCTGTCTCATCAGTCTCGAATTTCTTTCTAAATTAGTCAATTAGTCAACTAAATTTGAGCTTTCAACCTTTCTCCTCTCAGTGGAAACTTTAGTTAGTGAAAAATACGGAATATAATCCCCAACAAATATCATGATGACGAATATCATACTGAATTATGTTTGTTATCCCTATATTCTATGTACATATTAATTTTAAAACACCTAAAAAACAGTGTCAGGTTTCATGTCATATTGTATATTGTCAGAATTCATATTTACTAATCTAATAGAAGTTTTTGAAACAAATTACAATATCTGATCTTTAATCCATGAGACAAAATTCTCTAAGACAATGAAAATTTGTTCTTTCTATTTTCTCTCTCCATCAATCATTGACCTAGTTTCTCCTACGAAGACAACAGATACCACGTTGTTGGAGATGCTAACTGCGCGAACTTTAAGAAATCTTTCAAGAAATCTTCAAGAAATCTCTCACGATTAGAAAAATCTAAAGCCGATCTATCAGGTATCACTACCAATTACTGCCTGAAATAGTATTTATGGATAGTACTGTCATCAATACGAGAGAAGCCTGCATAAATGCATCAGCAGTCGAATACGTGCCTGTCTATAAGAGCAACGATGGAGGAGTTCACTAGTGAATGGCTTCTCACTGATAGAAGGTAGAACCAAAAATATTTCACGCCATATGTTGCCGAAGACTGAGAAACAGTAGTATCTGCCCCATTTAGAGAAAATCAATAAGTGTAACTTTAAATACGATGCTAAGAAAGCATCCATATAACTAAGTGGGTATTTTTAGCAAGAAGAAACTATTTCATCTAACCAACCAAAGGAAAATAGGATGAGCAAGAAATCGAAGTTTAAGAACGTGCTATTCAATGCGATCTTACCTTTTGAATGAATAAGTGGCTTCAATATCATGCTATGATTCAAAGATACTACTTTTTTCTTGTAGTCAATACAACTATCATTTCATTACAGAAACTTTTATTTACCCTTGCATATATAGAAGAGCAGCAGAATTTTATATTCCTGTCAGCTAAAAGAGAAGTGTTTTGCATTATCCAAAATTAAGTTTATAATTCCCTACAGGATATGAAATCATTAACACGCAGATAAAAAAAAAGTTGAAGGATTTGTGGTATATGTTATACTTCAGTTCATAAATTATCAAAAAGAACTACAATATGGATACTGTACAAATCTGTTCAGACATTAGTAATGACGAAGAACTTACCTTAACAAATCAGTTGACGCACAGCCCATTTGTGATTTAACTCAGACGCCATCCTCATGAAAATTTAATGCTCAGAAAGTCCCAGCTTCGATGGGTTGGTTGAGGGACGAAAAACTCGAGTTTCTTCGAGTTCGGAGATCTGTCACTTCTGTAAATTAGCTACGTTAACTTCAATGAAAAGGTTTTATTAACATTCTTGGTATTTTAGACGAGATTTGAACCAAGATCTTTTCAACTGTATGGTAGATTGCGATACGGCCGAGCTTCCCATTTGGGTAAAAGAAAATAAACCAGTTTTTTTTTTTTTTTGGGGGGGGAGCAGATTGAAAGCAGATTGCTTTCAATCTGCTCATAAAAGTTCATAGCATTTTATAACCTTTACGTAATAGGTTTATAAAAAAAATAACTGAGTTAAAATAATAGCAGGGTTTCTTATGAACTCTGCAATTTATATATATATATATATATATAAACTTTATTTATGCTATAATAGTATGCTTAATCTTGTTATATTTTATCTATCAATGGATGTGTTTTCTGAACTCCCCCCCCCCCTAAAAAACGTTTCTGTGAGAAAGAACGCTCCAATTTCAAATAGAAGAACAGTACGGTGGATTTCGGATTTTTTCTATTCAAAATACATTGTGGAAAATATAAAAGTTTTAAAAATACTCAGATTGCATTGTATATTTAAAAAATTAGTTTTTGGTTTACCTTGATTAAAAATTCTTTCCAACTTCCTTTGTCTAATCCTTGATAATTTACTCAGTTAGCACCCGCACGTAAAACAAAAATCTAATAATGTGTCTAATATTGATTAGATAAAGTTTATAAGAAGAGTGTATGTGTGTTTTTTCGTATCGAATTTGATACTGAATATTTTCCATAGTATAGAGTTTGCTTTGTTAACTTTATTTTTTTTTATTTTTCACAATCAAGACAATTCCTATAAACTCAAAGAGCTATCATGCTAGTCTACAGCAGACTTTTACAAACATCCATGAAATGAATGTTTGTAAAAAATTATGAAATGAAAATTAAAAAAAAAAAGAAGAAGAAAAGATATGCGTCGCATTTTACCAAAGAACAAATATCATTGTTCTCAACGAATTTATTTCACTGTGGCAAACAAGAACAAAATGAAAAAATAAAGTGAAATTCTTAAGGTCCTGGATAGAACTTCCCTGAAGGTTATGTCATAATGCCATTCCTAGCGTTATCTATGTATAAAATGTATTTATGTGAAAACATTTTTCCGATTGATTGAATTTTTTGTATAGGAATGCACGTGATATGAAAATTCGCTGTTTAAATTTTCGAACGAACCTTTCTAATTGTTGGAAGTACATTGTCATCAACATCGCCATCATGATTATCATTTGTTTCTTGAAATGTAAATTATTCTTAAATGCAACATCTTTGAACATTAAAAACTACCTAACTGCGCATATTGCTAACGTTTAACACCTTTTGTGACTACATAGTTCAAGTATACGTTGTTTGATTAAGCAATGCGGGCACATTTTAATAAATCATTTTACTAAAAGGATGAAAGATGTGTTTTACATTACGAATTTCTATTAATGACTTTCTCATAAGCTTTTGTTAGCTTATGAGAATTTTGGTTTCTACTTGCCCTATTACAAGACTCCAATGACTTTGTTTTAACACACTCATTGGAGTGTTTTAATACACTTTGATATGTTCTAACCTACTATATTGAAGCCATTGTCATCAAAGAAAATTATGGGGAAAATGTTATCCAAGACAATGACAATTTTAGCCAAAATAGTTGATTAAAATGCATACTTTAATCAAACATTTCGGCAAAAATGTAATTTCTATAGAATTTAAACCATTTCGTGCAATGACCTACTGGTATCTTAATGATTAGTCCAGTAGTTCCCTACGAGAGCTGACTTTGACATAGCCAGAAGATTTCATTATCTGATGTTGGATAGAGGCAGTAACTTCTCAAGACTTAAAATATCAGAAACTCCCACTCCAGATTAACTCACGTAAGATAAAATTAAAGTAGGACATTTCGGAATAAATAACGTCAGTTTCCTAAGGTGAATACGAAAATCTAGGAATGGCTCACACTAGTCAATTATGAAACCCTTTTGTCCTATATCTAAAACTGACTATTCCGCTGTATAAACTGGTTGAACAAAAGCTCATTTCATAAGATCGAAGATCAACTCACACTTTAAGATAATCTAAAATTAAAATAAAATATAATTTAAAATAAAATAAAATAAAAAAAAGTCCCGAGACCTTCCTAAGCTATGCTTTGTTAATGAAAAGTGTATATTTTCTCTATTTGTATGGAACAACTAAAAATCTTTTTATGTTGAGAGACGTAAACATCAACTAATGGAATAAGTTTATTTCGGAACAATGTGCAACCAGTGCTGGTCATCCAGCGAGGCCGAGTGGTTGGAATACCCGCTTTCCAACCACTAGGCGGATTTGAATTCTGCTTGTGAATGGATATTTGTGAATGCGTTAAGTGAGAAATGAATTTTATTAAACTTATTATATGTATAGAAACATGTGGTCTCAATACTGAAAATTACCTGAAGAACTGCTAAACGATACAAACATCCGTATTCAATTCTCCTGCTTGTTGTATGCCTTAAGTGACTTGACCAACTTTCATGTTCGGTCTCTAGAGCAAGATTTTCGGAAATCTAAAAAAAAATCTAAATGTAAATGTCAATTTTTTTAATTTAATTACTTTTTGGTTAAAAATCTTTGCCTCTTTTATGAAATCCATCTGTTGTATTGCCATTCCAAAAATCCACAAATGATTCTATGTGATTTTCTCTCTTTTCTTAAATCTTCTTTCTCTGTTGTCTGTATCATCGTAAATAACTTGTTTAATACAAATGGGATATTTATACAATCATCTTCTGCAATCAGAAGGCAAAACCTTATGATAATCCAACCTGTTTCCTGTAAACCAGACTGAAAGTTGGCCAGAAACAGATCGGTGGTGGTGATATCCTGGTATGAAGATTATTCTCATGGACATCACTAGGTCATCTGAATTGAACACACCTTGAGCTTCAGTTCTTACCTGATAAATGTTTCGCACAATTTACTACTATACATGGTGACAATGCGACCTGATGTATCAGTGCTCTTCCAGCAGGACAACGCTCAGTGTCACAAGGTTCGCATTGTTTATACATGGTTCGACAAGCATATCCAAACATTCCGTATGCACCCCTGGCCATCTAATTCTCCTGAATTGAATCCCATTGAACCTTTGTGGAATCATGTTGACCGCAGCATTCTCCAGTCGATATAGGGCCTCCCTTGATTGCTGACCAAAGGGACGTGGTCAGCGACCAAGAAGAGTCAATTCCGAGAGGAATGTAAGCCGTTATCTGCCGAAGGAGACCCAAACATTACTACGTAGATGGCCATAATGTTAGCTCATGAGGATAATACCATCTAGTATGAAGTTTTAGTTACAAATAATTATTACAAATGTAATATAATCAGCTTGTGTATTTTATGGTATAACTACAAGCAGGAAAAAATGCATTAAACCAACCAGAATTAACTGAAATCGGAATATATCGCTCTGCATTAATGTTGGCTTGAATTGCGGCAGAAGCAATTAAAGTTATGGGACAACATGTTTAAAACTGCATCCGCTCTTGACATCTATCTGTTTTGAACGAATTCTGCCTATAACACTGGTTAACTTGCCTTCATTTTCCGTATAAAGGTGACTATTTATAGAGGGGGATTCGAAGACAGGTCTTTCAAGACGAAGGAGAAAAAAATTAAAATTCGCCCAATGGGCGAATTTTAAATTTTTCCGAAGAGGAGCTTTTCTTATACGTACTTCATGTGAATTGCAAAGTTTTCCCATTTCCGTCGTATTTATTTTAAATATAAATATTATTTGTGTGAATTGAAAACCAGATGCATTTTTATCGTTTTTCTACAAAACTCAATAAGGTGCTTGAGACGGAATACGATTACCATGACCATGGGAAAAAAATTAAATAGAAATCTCGCCTTAAATGAGATTTTCATTGAATTTTGATTAAAAAGAAAAGAAAAGAAATACTGCACCGTGTGTTGCATCAGGTGGTATACTTCAACCTCAAAGAACATACGTAATTTAATAAACGAAATCGGAATTTAAAACGTACCGCAAAGACCATATCGATAAACCAGCCAAGGATGATCTGACTGCCCAGATGGTATACTTATAGGAAAAGTTTTCGTATCTGAGAAACTTCGCACGCTTCATCCGAAGGCATTATCATTTGCCTCGAAATAATTTCGTTACTCCTCAACTGTCGTTTTGCTTGGAGGCGTATGAATTAAACAGCATTTATCTTACAATACGTTGTTAAAGGAGAAAGGATCAATGCAGTTGTACTAAATCAAGAGGAAGTGAAATTATTTGATATAAAGAAGCATTTTCTTAGTCAGTTGGTACACAAATGTAGGATGTGGTTAGTGTTCTTGGCTAAAAAGAGGATATGCTTGTGAGACAATCACTGTTAAATTTTTTTATGTCTTTTCATGGTTAAAATTGGCCCAAATAATGTGTAACGCACGTCAAGTGTGAGAGAAGAGACTCTCTTTGGGATAAACCTAACTGGATTCCTTACAGATGAGAAATTCAGTGAAAAATTTATCCCTGACACGTATTTTGTCTAGAATGTGATTTTAGGACAGCTGATAGCTAAATTGGAAATTCTTGAACAGAATGCAGCGATGCACACCAGTATCTTATCTAGAATCAAGGTCTTTTCAACCCTTCTGAGAGAAAGAGACTGAATTTGTATTCCATTCAAGAAATATATGGAATACAAATATACTACTTTTCGAGTGACACTTCTGCTTCGATAAGCGCAAACTGCTTTGACTTTCGAAGAAAAAAGGCTCCCTGTTTTTGCAAATTATGCACAGATATGCACACTCTTATGGCCCTTTGATTTGAAAGATGATCTTCAGGATAACGGTATCACTCACCGCTGTTCTTAGACCTGCAAAGTTCTACGCACTGAAGAACTTCGACTTAGCGCACTTATTTCATGTGCTTTCTGTTTCTAAATTAAGCACTGTTTTATCTTTAAATCAAAATACGAGAGGATATTTCCTATTCTAGAAAGTATAACTGGCAAGCAAATAAAACGTCCACATTACTCACAAGAAGATTCTTAAATGCTGATAGCCGATTGAAGGTTCTCTTCATTATTACATTTTCATTTTTGTGTGAAAATAAGAGTGGCTTATAAAATATTATCCATTTCTGGTTTTATTATCAAACCAGAGGGTACATTCTCTTCCACTAAGTTGAATTTTATCTAAAGTTACTAATCATTACAGAAAACTTCAGTAGTATGAATATCAGCAAAATTTAGATTCCTACAAACCATCACATTTCTGCACTTCTGGCAATTAACAGTTAAACTTAAGTATCGCTTAATTTCTTTAGCATTAAACATACTAGCCTTTTCTCTTTATTTCTCGACATAGATTTTTCTTCGGAACAGTTTCTAACCTATTAAATTTTCAAATCCTCTAACCATAAAAATAACTTTTCGCTTATAATTGCTCTTAACACTACAGACATCTGATTAGTCAAAGAAACAGCATTGTTTAAACTACTATTT
This sequence comes from Typopeltis vanoorti, assembly GCF_054136105.1. Classification (NCBI taxonomy): domain Eukaryota; kingdom Metazoa; phylum Arthropoda; class Arachnida; order Uropygi; family Thelyphonidae; genus Typopeltis; species Typopeltis vanoorti. The sequence goes on along the minus strand of NC_143556.1, from coordinate 109,409,232 downwards.
ACACCCTATCAGCAGATGGTAATTTTATCCCGAATATCATTAATCCTATAAAATATATGTAATCATATATAAAATCTCTAGTTGTATGAATGGAAAATCTTTCCTCAATACCGGAGTCATGTTTTTACATCTCGCCGAAGCAAGGGGTAGGGTAGTTAAAGGCTGCAGACACAACTCGAGTGGCACGATCAGTTTCTTCATCGAGCTCATCATAAAACTCTGAAAAGTGAACTAGGTGAACTATTTCGCTGATATGACAGATTAAGAATCCTTCAGAGCTAATCTTTCTCTCTCCCTCTCTACTTCGAAGTTTAGTGAAAAGAGCGTGTGCAATGAACATGCTCTTTTCACTAAACTTCGAAGGCGGTATATATTTCTTGTGAATAACTCACATACATTGGAACAATCACACATAATAAAACAGAAATCATATTAGATTGTTTCTATATACATCAACAAAAATACATGAAATAATTACATTTAACAACACACATGTTTATGAAATTTTATATGAGGTGCTAATTGTTAATAAACTCCTGCATTACCAATACAGAATTGATTTTAAGTAAACACTGAATTAATTGATTTTGATAAAACAATGAGAAATGCTGTAACCAACCACATCCATTTCGATTTCAACAAAAAGTATACCCAGATTAATTTTCTAGTTCACTGTACGATCTTTCTGTAGAATATTGCTGGGAAAAAAATGCGAGGAATTTCTCACTTGAGAACAGAAATATTAACCCTCAACATAAAACAAAAATGGTATAGGTTCATCATCTTTTCGTGCAGAAGAAAGCTATACACCATGCTGGGTCGAAAGTTTTATATGATTTCAAATAATCCAGAACTTTGCAGTTTGACGTTGTTCCTATTTTTTCCTAACGAAAAAGAAGTTTTATTGTTTCTTTTGTCATCATTTTCTGCACTCCTGTATTCCCCGCAGGGCTGTAGCACTGATTGCTTGCGGTTCTCTTCATATATGGCATGGTTGGTTCTAATTCTCTCTGAAAGTGATTTTCGAGATTAGAGTGTGTAGTTGTGGTTTATCCTTTTTTTTTTTTTTTGCAAATACGTTTACGATTCCTGCACACACTTCACAAATAACACAGACGACAAACAACAAACATTCTCAACACATTAAACAGCGCTGAAATTAATTTAAAAAATCTGCAAACTACTTTTCATATTGCTTACAAACATTTTTTAATCATTAAATATTCAAACTTCAAAGAATTCACAAATTAATACATTTTAGATTGAGTACCGTCTTGTAAATATAATTTTCTATTTAATTAATTTAAATAAATTTATTTTATTTAAATTTGCAATTGCAAAAAAAATAAATCTTATAATACTTAAATTCTTCTTAACAATGAAAAGACACGAGAATAGCATCAGCTTTCTTCAGAACATTTGGATCTGCTTAGAACAGTAAAGATATTTTGCTGCTGAGATTATAAATGAGATTTATAACCTGCCATAAGATAAGCGTTTTCGCTTTGGGACGATTTTTTGTGAAAGCAGTCGACTATGAAAAGTGAAAAATACTTTGTCAGAAAATGCTACAAGATATTTTATACAAACAAAAAAAAGTACGCTATAATTACATTGTAATAACATTATGCTTGATTTTAACATAAACCCCACGTTCTTTTTGATAAACTTTGTAACAATTACTTTATAATTGAATTTGTTTTATTATTCATTCTATATTTGTATTATTCTATATTTCTTTCAACAGACGTTCAGATTCCACTCGCTAAGGCTGTCAATTCATTAATAGATCGAAATGGAATTCAGAAATTCGCCGTTGGTTGAATAAATAAAATACTATTAAAATTCCAAACAAGAAGCAATGTTATTCTAATGTTTTTTTCTTTCTTTTCGAATAACAGATCGCGTTTCTCTAGACATACAAAGGCTTAGAATTTCAAGCTCTTTAGGACTATTTCAATATCGATTTGCTTTCTTACTTATGGATTTCTGATATTAGTCCCGAAATAGTTTTCTTTGTAACACTGTCACAGTTCTGTAACAGGCATATCAAAGCAAACTAGATGACAGAGAGCAGACGAAAACATGTTTATGTATGCATTTTATAACAGAACGTTTTTAAAAGGCTGTATTTGTTTGTTATTTCTGCTAAGAAACTCTAAAATAGATTTATATTAAAATATTCCCTCCCCTCCCCAGTAAACGCATTCGATTTGAGTAGCATTGCTTTTAGATGATGTTTCAAATTAATTAATTTCAAACATTAAACCTCGTGCGTATCTGAATTTATTATATATTCATTATTCATTTAGATTATATATTTATGTCACTCATTAGCTGCATAGTAATGAGAGCGACGAGAATTGTTTTAACTTGATTGCTAATTATATGCAACATAAACTCATGACATTTTCATAAGGTACCATTAACTTGGTATTGATTAACACAGAATTTTTCTTTAAAAAAGCAGACTTAATAAAAGCTCATGAACTGTTAGCCCTTAAACTCTACGATGTGTGATTTGTAATGGTACACTTATGGGTTGCGACTTGGTTGGGGAAATAACACACCGCATTTAACGTAATACATGAAGAAGGTCACTTATCTACAGAACAGTCAGTGTTGGAGAGGTGGAGTTGCACCACTTCTGATCGATACACCATTTTACTGATGGCCAACACCCGCTGACAGGATGTCAGGAAGGGGAGCTGTTTTAGCATAATAGAATGGATTAAAATGTAAAAATCGATGGTTGTCCCATAAATCACATGGCTAATAAAGCAGTTCTGTAATTTGAAAACACACACACACACACACACAATAAATTTTACTTACTATTAAAATTTCTTGCGGAACATTTCAACACAAAAACCTTACATCATAATGTATGTTAACAAATAATTAATCCCTAAGTTTCGATAATGCATTACTACTGATCATCCTCAGAGACACATCATTTAAAAATAATAAATTACAAAACTATATACAAAATACTAGTTTGATGTTATCGAAATATCCAAATAAGAAAATTCCAAGTTACAACAGACTGGCTATCTTTGAGAGTGTTCGTTAGCGTTGCTTGTGGTACTGCATTGCAATCCCATTCTTTTGACTAGAACAGCTCCAACGAAAATACGTTCATATTTCTGTTGATTGTTAGTAAAGTATACTGACAACCAGAAACAATCTCCTGCCAACTTCATGAAAGAGATTAGACTTTTATTGTGTCTTGCTCCTTAGATACTCCGACCGTAATTCCAAATAACAAATCTTGTCTACGGATCACAGCATGGGATACCGCAATCACACATACTATAGTTCTCTAACTGATGGTTTGTTGTGCCAAAAATTCTGAAAATATTGATTTTTTTAAACCTTAAATCTCTATAAAATTATCACTAATGTAAACTAAGATTTCTGTTGAATTGGGTGAATGTTTTATGTCCAATTGTGATATAAGCATATCTAGAATAATTTAAAACTCCGAAATGAGATGAATACTATACTAAGTAATCATCCAGTTATATTTCTTGGCCAGGTTTGGCTGAATGGATCTCATTTCCGTTTTGCATCGAACAGTCTGTGGTGATGAATCCAACTATGGTGTAGATGTATATGCAAGTCGTTAGAAGTCGCATTCGAGGGATGATTTTCATTGCTCGATGTGAGACAATTATCCAGCTTATTGTAGGAAGGTTTGAGGTAGGGACTGAAGACATATCGTTTTTGGTATTTGTTTAAAGCTACCTCAGATCTCCAATATCATGTTTAATATTTTGTAAAGCGGAGTTCACAGATTACCTAACTTTTGTCACACGTGGACTATATGGGTGTAGAACTTTCAATGGCGATATTTGTCATTAAAATGTTTTGAGAAGATGTTATGGTGTCTATAGTGATCCTAAACAAGTGAACGATTTCCTGAATTTCTACACATTACATGCGGACAGATTACTTTTACATTTACAAATCACCACAGTTAATTAGGTATACTAAACTTGCATAATAATTGAACTTTATTTGTTATCATTCCATACAAACTTAATAAAAGCATTTCATAATAAAGTCAATAAAAATCAGGAAGGCATCTGATGTAGAAGTCACGAGTTATTTACCTCGACACAAAAGAGAAAAATATCATTTGTGATATAAATTACAAGCTACTTAAATACACGGTATGTTTGTGATTTACTTATGTAGAACTAATCTATCTAAAGCTTGGATGAGCATTTACAATTACAAATATGTTCTTTTGGTGAAATGATAAACATTATTCATGCTTCAATAAGGCTTCTTATAATAAGCTACATCTCTTAATGACAGCCACACTCTTTCAAAGCTTTGTATGTGTATATGTGCTAACAGTGAATTTTCACAGCAGGCGATGGCATTATCCTTCACTCATTTAGTAATATGACAGATTATTTTATTTTTGTTTTATATTAGTAATGACTTCTATGATTCGGAAAGGCATGTGTTTATCCATTATGGATTATTCTGCAATTATGGAATAAGTATTCATTTTATTTCTTCATTTATAAGTTTGACTAATGACATCGTTCCACTTCGTTTTCTAAAATAATGAATCATAATCGAGGTTGGAATATAATTATTTCTCAACAATTAATTATCCATCTTTTTCAAAAGTATGCTATTATATTTGGTTATCTCAGAGAAAAGAGTGCTTCATTATGCATCAATATTTGATGTCTATTATTTGCGTATCTGTCTGTGTTATAATATATATATATATATATATATATATATATATATATATATATATATATATATATATATATATATATACACGCACAATTGCAATAAACAATGGCACGCCAGTTGGAACAACTTGAAAAAATACAACGTTTTTATGTATCGATTATGTGAGGCAATTTGTACCTGTAATTTCCAGTTTGTTTAAATAATTCAATGTTTATTAGTATTCTTTTCCTTTATAAATACCTGAAGAAGGCTGCTATATGCCGAAACTATTAGTATTTATCATTAAAATCTTTATATGTAATCTTGGTCTTATAGTCATTAAATCTATATTTTTTTCAAATGTATAACAACCGAGTAAAAGCTGATCATCATATATATATATATATATATATATATATATATATATATATATATATATATATATATATATATATATATATATATATATATATATATATATTATCGTTAGTTTTAAATTATCATTATTAATATAAAACATAAATAATCTAACAAATAATAATATAATTAAGGATATTAATGTAACCAATGAAATGCCTCTTTATGTACAATTTCTTTAACCTCGGGACAAGCCTATAGGCAATTTTGTCTGATATCTGATGACGATTCCTACAAAACGGTCAGCACATCGTCTTACTGCTAGCTGTGTATGCATGTTTCGAGTTATTTTTGTTATTTGTTGATGTTTTAAGGATACTTGTGACATAAAGACTGAATAATATATGCACGTAAACACAAGAAAGATATTTAATTAAACAAATATTTTGGTCTGGAAATAGCAGACCATTATAAAACTATTCGATTTCGTAATACACTCTGGATATTTCTTATGTCAAAACAAATTTTACAGCCAAGTAGAAGGAACAGCCATGGGAAGTCCTCTCTCTCCTGCTTTAGCCAACTTTTATTTAGAACATCTAGAAAAAGTCCTCTTCTCATCTATTTTCCCTCAACCATCCTTTTGGGTAAGATATATAGATGACATCTTTACTGTATGGCCGCACAACAAAGACTACTTCCCTTCTTTTTTAAACAGTATCAATTCCTTACATGATCGTATAAAGTTTACTATGGAAATGGAAGAAAACAACCAGTTATCGTTTTTAGCCGTTCTCCTCATCCGGTCACCTTCAAATACTCTTACAACTACAGTTTACAGGAAACCAACGTTCACAGGTCGTTATATTCTTAACGAATCAGCCCATCATCCTTGTCAAAAAACAGGAATCATAAAATGTCTAATCAGAAGAGCCAAAACTAATTGTTCTACTTCTAATTTTCTGTAGAAAGAACTTTCTACTATCCATCAACACATGAAACTCAATGGCTTTTCCGAAAAGAGTACTCAACAACTTCTCGATTCTTATAATCCACCACAAAACAACGAAGATTCAATACGTCGAGTTCCAATTCCTTACATCTCCGGGATTTCAGTACCTATCGCAAGAATTCTGAAGAAATGAGTTAACAGCTACGTATTCACCTATTAACAAATTATCTTCCCACTTTCCTTCTCCTAAAGACAAACGCTCAACTATATCTCTTCCTGTAGTTTATCAAATTCCCTGCAACTGTGATCTCTCCTATTTTGGACAAACTGGACGTTCTCTTGAAAAAAGAATCCAAGAACATCAGTCCTCCATTCATCACAACAAACCTGAAAAATCTGGATTTGCTCAGCACTGGATTGAAACTAACTACAATATCCTGTGGCCAAAAATTCGCCTCTTACATAGATCCCGTTATAAATTTGAACGTTTATTCAAAGAAAGCGTAGAGGCCTTACTCCATCGTCCTAACCTGAATCGGAATGACTGTATATCAAAAAATAATGCACCTGGCCATCCAACGGGCATACAAGAAGAGCTACCAGAGGAATTAGATTTTATCAAGGTGATTTTTCTTCCTCCCAAGACTATATCTCTGATTCAGCCTATGGATCAGCTGATAATTGCAAATTTTAAAAAACTTTACACAAGGGCACTTTTTACCAGGTGCTTTGAAGTGTATGAGGCTACCAACATAACCCTAAGAAAATTTTGGAAATTTGTGAGGCTACCAACATTATCATAGCAATTCGGTTAATTGTAAAGGCTTGGTAAGAAGTAACAATGAAATGTCTCAAAGCAGCATGGAAGAAACTGTGTCCTTCCTTTGGTAATGAAGAAACTTCAGATGAAGGACACAAATTGGTAAAGGATATTGCGGCAACTGCTAATGATCTTAACTTGGAAGTAGAGGAAGATGTTGAAGAATTATTGGAGATGCATGACCGAGAACTGACCACTGACGAGCTAAAAGAACTTTTCAAGCAGCAATGTGAAGAAAAGGAAATGGAATTTCCATTTCATCTGAAGATGAGGATGGAGAGAAAGAACAAATTACTACTGCTGAAATCAAAAATGTTTTGGCAAAGTGGGAGGAAGCAAAATGTTGCTATGAAATGGAATCCAAACAAATCTGAGGTTATCAGAACTGCAGATCTATTTAATGAAAAGTCCATGCAGTTTTTCAGAAACATTTTAAAAAAGAGGCAGAAACAAATAACCCAAGACATGTTTTTTACAGGTCCATTTCTCAAAAAACTCCGAAGTGAGCCCAATTGTCCTTCTGGTGAAGATTGATAATTAAAAACTGTTTTCATGAACAATTCATTTTATTAATGTTAATTTTTTGTAGCAAATACATATACTGTATAATAAATAAATGATATTTACCATATTTTATGACATTTTAAATGAGTTTTATCTGCATTTTTAATATGTACTATGGTTGTGGGGAGGAGCCGGAACAAATTAATCGATTTTAAATTAAATCTTATAGGGAATCGCGCCTTGGATAACGACGGTTTGGTTAACGACGGTAATCCTGGAACGGATTACCGTCGTTAAACGAGGCACCACTGTATTTCAAAATCAAAGTCTAAAATCTATGTTCGTAATGGGTTATTTTTAGTCTGGTCTTAGAATACGTCATAATAATAATAAATGGAAAAATTCAATCAAAGCTGTTTAAAACCACCATATTTATTCTATGATTTATTCTACACACTAAACTATTTTTTTCCTTTCGCACTCTGTGTTAGAAAACTAATTTTATTCTGCAGTTTGGAAAAAAAAATTTAATATTATATTTCAAAATGTAATTTGATTTCGTTTTAAAAATTATTTCTGAATGACTAATCAAGAGAATAATGAATTTAAAAAAAAAAATCAGCTAACGCCTTTTTATTCCCGTATATACGGGAGTAGGCGAGGCCATTTTAGCCCTATCTAACTTTTGGAGACTGAGTGGGCAGTTCAATCTCCACTGGTACCCAATCAGAGACAGATGGCCCAAGGCTACCACTAATTAAGCGGTACGCAGTGAAGAGAGACGGCTCAAATGTGCCGCCATCTCGTGGTCTCTAACCCTAACACAATATATTTAATGTCTGAAATAATGTGGGTTCTACGGTCGATTTTCTTGAGTTTACAGGACGAAAAACCCGAGTTTCCGGGAGGAAAAACCTGCTTGCCCGTGCCAGAGATCGACTAACTCGGGAACCGGTCGAAAAAAGGCTTAGAAAAATTTCCTCTAGTCGCCGACTAGACTCGAAACCAAGACTTCCTTCGTGCGGCCTAGCGCGGTGGTGTGCAAACGCCACATCCACTGAGCTACACAGGCTCAGTGAGCCTGTGTAGCTCAGTGGAATAATAAACAAATAAATTATAATAATGAATTATTATAATTTATTTGTTTATTATTCCTTTATTAATTAGAAATGTATTTAAATTTTATTTTGTAAATATATTTTAATTTACAGCATTAATGACTGAAAAATACCCCTTAGAATGACTTCTAAAACTCTAGAGTAAAATTCGTATTCTATAACAGGCGATTAGTTACTCTGGTTATGGGGTCTTTCTGAGAGTATTCACGGATCTGGTATGTTTGTTTTACAGGAGGAAAGAGATCAAGATTGGCTAGTATACCTTCACTACAGAAGCGTTTTCAAAGCTCCTTCTATCTTAGGATCTACACCCCAGATCATGAATTTGGTTGAAAAAACAAAGTCATTCAAAATACGAACAACATTTTTAATGCAATATGGAAAAATAAGTTTAAACAAAGATAATTAATGAAAAAATACGAACGATTTTAGTAAAATTAAAATAATTACTTGATCATAAATTATTGAATTAGGCTCAAACAACTCATTCAAGAAAAAGTGGCCCTGACTGGCTGATTTGAATAACCTCTTCGTTTTTTTCCGCTATAGGCCGCGGATGTGAATCCAGCTGTGACATCTATGTTTCTATCTCTAGAGAGCAAATAGTTTTCATTGCCTACAATAACGAGATTTCAATGTATTCCTGATTATACACGATACTGATCTGCTATAGGTGTAACCTTTGGTGAATGGGTTAAATATATAAAAAATATGAGACCTGAATTAACATGTTTGGCCTTGAGAATGGAATGTCCCAATTATATTAATAATCCGTATCCTCGTTCTTGTTCTCTATGAGATCAGTGTAGAAATCGCACTAACCTTCCGGTGATTGACGAACGAGAGTGAGACCGACTGCTAAACGATTCCTAAAACGTTGTCGCTAGACAGTGTGACCTTTATTGCATTAGGATACCTGAAACTTTAGCACATGTTTACACGTATAGTTTAGGAAAAAATCTAATACAATATTGGTCTGATTCTAAGAGGCAATTTGAGTGTTAATGGGTTATGCTTATCAATGTGCGTATTCTCGAGGATTATTTTTCTCCCTGCTGTGTAAGGTATCAACTGAATTCTTTGTGTAGACATTTTCCTCCAGTATAATTTTATATTAATATATGATACTGGAATGAAATATAATAAAGAAAAAAATATTAGATATAGAATACTACTCCATTATCCGTTAGGGATTACGATGGGTTCTCTGTTTGATAGGAATGTGTATTTGTTACTGAAATTCATACTGGAAAAGAAGTTAAGTAATAGAAATTAACATTGATAATGATGCTTGCTCCTTTCATCAGCTCTTCAGTATGAAATAAATTCAGTAAACACCGCGTTCAATAAATAATAAATAATCCGTGACGAAGTTATTAAATATATAATTTTATTTTGCATATGTTAAATGTGTAGTCGATAAAATATAAATCTGAAATTAAAATCAATTTCTAGAGCTGTTTTTGAATTACCTGTTTTTAGAAGAAAAAAACAGGTAATCAGGTAGCACAAAAAATAATAACAAATTACAAAAAATAGTAACTTATTTTGATATTTATATTACTTATTTATATTTAAATAAGTTATTTAATATATATTTATTTGATATTTAAATAATAACAAAATATTGTTATATTTTAATAATGACTTGATAATATTCAATTATTCTTAATCATACTAAATTACTTTTATGAAAAAAATAATTTTTAAGAAAAAAAAAGATCTTCTTGGGTCACTTAGTGGAAACATTTTGGCTCTTACTATCGATCGACCCAAGGAAAGGCAGCACATGTTTATTCGTTCAACGTTCCCTTGATCTTAACGATTCCATTCGCTCGCTATGACAGCTTCGCGGGAAAGATGTGAACGTGCTCTTCGAACGTACTGTATATTTCTGCTGGATTCTTCATGCGCAACTGCCTTGCTTTGGTGCTGAAGGCAAACCCTTGTACTTACATATAATAGGAGAAGAGAGAGAGAGAGAGAGATGCGAAAAGTTTCTTCAGTCCTCCTTCTTAAAGAATTCTCCGCGTTTTTTTTTTTTTAATTTTCTTTGCGACTTTCAGTTTGAACTCGATTTTCTAGTACTTCTGAAGTTCTTTATTTCTAAGTTTTGAATTGTCATCTGATTTAGTTTTCTTGGAGAATATTAATTTTAATGCATATTTAATCTTTACTATTACTATTATCTTAAGTGCTGACTGAATAATACAAATTGCATAGAAAGGCCTTTTTCTTCCACTCATATTTCTGACAGTACTAGAATCTCTTGACCATTCAAGATTTCACTACTTGAAAACCGGAATTTCCGACCTCTCTATTTTATTTTTTATAACACCCACACACGAGACGCAGCAAATAAATGACGTATGTGGACTTTGATAAAGAGCAAAGTAATCCGTGATGTCGTTTTCGAAGAGCTGGAAGTTGTAGACTTTGCAGAATACTTCATGGGGAAGGAAATTCCAAATAAACAAGGGATGGAATGAAATATTAATAGGAATAGGCCATTTCAGCTAGTCAAATTATGCCCGTTCCTGTTCATCGGTAACTGGTATCGATAATTCTTTTAATCTATTTTAAATGTGTTAAGACATACAACATTAATCACAGTACAATCTTCAAACCTTCAAATCTAATGTTTGAAGCAACTTTCTAATTCAAATCTAATGTTAGAAGTAACTTTCTAATTATTCAGTATAAAATTCAGTTGTTACATAAGTATTAATCTGGAATATTTAGTATAATTAAAGAATATAGCACTGACATTCCCTTAATTATTGATTAAACTCCCATCAAACTAGTTTACCTAAAAGTTTTAATAAATTTACCATTAGCTCATCCGTCACAATGATGGGCTGTTAGTCCTTTATTAATATATATTAAATATAAACATCCCAAGTGTCACACTAACAACCAGAGCGGATCACTCAGCTGTTAACCTTACTCTCTAATTCATCATAATTCTATAACAGCTAATAAGCACTGAGAGTGAACAAACTTGTTATTATCTTTTGTTAACAATTCCATGTCACCGAAATTTTCCGGATATAGGCAATACAATTAGTGCATGTACCTCTTGTTCTCGCTGTCCTTAATACGATATGATATTTAGAAATATGTTGGAAACCAGTAAACGGAGTTTTCAAGGTAAAATTCCTTTAAACCTTCTTCGATATAGTCCTGGAAGTGTAAAGGTATAATAATGGGGATATTAAGCATCCGTCATCATTTTAAAAACTGATAAAGGAAGCATACAAGTTTCGAATTTTACCAGAGAGTTTGTAAGAATTGACTTTCACCACAGGAGTTGCCTTGGTTTTTGCACTACTTAAAAGACATGAACTCTTTCTAGGAACACATATATTCGCTTTTTATTAGTGTAATGATTAGATTTCACTTGCTTGACAGTTGTTAAGAACAACTGGTTCTCATCAGAGACCAGACAGATCTGTTCAATACCACACCAGTGACTCTGTTCAAATCAGAGACTCTGTTCAATACCACACCAGTGACTCTGTTCAAATCAGAGACTATGTTCAATACCACACCAGTACCATGTCAGGAAGTTTTATTCTTCGTAAGTAATTCTCGGTAGACAGTATACTACCAAAGTGCAAAGCCTAAAAGCCTTCCGTTTTGTTCAAGTTTTCGCCTAGTATCTGATGAAAATTAACAATCTAAACAGCTGTCAGGCTAGTAAAACCTAATCAATGAACCAATGCATTAATAAAAGGCAAATATATGGACTCTTCTGAGGAGCATCTCCAACCCCCCCCCCCACACACACACAACAGGTTTTAAAACATATAGTACATTGTTACAGTATGTAGACGTGTATAAGAAGGACGAAAAGAACTGATAACATGGTTCTTGAGCAACTACAGTCGTCGACATTGAAGAAAATAGTGCGAAGAAGACCTCAAGAACAGAGGTAGGTGAAATGAAAGGGACAAGGAGTTAGTTTAAAAATAGCAAAATGATCCTCCAGAAGTCTCATGAAACCAGTAAGTGCATGGAAATACAAACAAGAAATCTGTAGGATAAACAATAGTTTCTATCTTTACCTAAACGACACGCAAAATTATGTGTGCAGTGTGATATATATATATACCACACACACACACACACACACACACACACACACACACACACACACACACACACACACACACACACACACACACACACACACACAATAACAATTCAATCTATTGATAGTAGAATTCGTAGAAAACACAAGAACGTTATTGACATTCACTTGAACAACCGTGGATTATATTTTATCGGAAATAACCAGGAATTTTTTTCAGGCAGAAAACGTTTTCATGCGTGTGTGTGTGTGTGTGTGTGTGTGTGTGTGTGTGTGTGTGTGTGTAGCGGAGTGGAGTAGAGTGCCCTCCCGTGATGAGTCGTTTGGATTCCTTGGAGATATCACGTAATAATAATAATAATAATATAAAACAGTATATTTTGTCATCTTTGGCCTCCTAGAAGAATCACTGCAAAAACTGCCGCAGTTTTTATGTTATTACAGGCGTTTTTTTTTTATTTTATTATTATTTTTTTAATTCTGAAATAATTCCTGAAATATATTCCGCAATTACTAACAGTCTAATGAAGACATTAGATAAGACTTCTGGAGCGTTAAAGCAAAAAGTGATGAAGAAACTCCGGAATATTTTTATTTTTGAATGCCGTTCATTAATTCTCCTTCTCGGTTTATTTCTCTGTCATTTGCACACGTGTACGCATATCGCTCTTTTCGTATATTCTCTCTTTCAGATATTGTATGTACGTGATAAATGCCCTCGTTAATGGTGGTGTTTGCATTAAATCTCGTGATGCTTTAAGTAATCGTTTGTTATACTAATGACAGTGTACTTCGCTAATTGGTGCCTCGAAAGATTTGACTTTGTGAGGGGCATTAATTAATGAATAATCGATCAAACACAGATGCGAGATGTTGTTTTTTTTATGTTTTCTTAATTAAACAAGGCATTAGGTATGTGAATAACACATAAAAAGATTGGTTTGCCATCCATCTTATATGGTTTTCCTTCTGGGACAATTGCAAACTTCGCTTGAGCGTTTTTGTTTAATTTTTAATTTTCATTTTACTTTTGTGTATCACAATTATAATAGCGGAGTTATAAAGCAATCGTAATGCATAAGGGAGATTTAACGTCTTGTTTAAAGATTTAGCAGTGGGCGAACAATGGCAGATTTCACATTATGGTTTAAAGAAATAAAGTCTGAAATCGTTGTGAAGTATCGTTACCATAACACAATGGAAAACAACCACAGTTACCAGTCAATCCGAAATTAGGGATGCATGTGATGCATCGACGACATATGTATGAGAAACTCCAGTCGAGATTAAACACCGTCCTTGTAAAACATGCCAAAATGTAGAGCATCTGTGAAGCTATAAGTTAAACTACACAAAGGTGTGGCCTTCACTATCACGCATAGTTTTTGTTTCATCTTTCAGTTGCTCTTCATTTCCGGGATATGATTATTTAAAGTCACGAAATAATTTTGGGACACGTTCTAAAGATATATTCCATTAAGGAAATGCATTGGCATAAGAGTCTTCATTGTCATGAAAAAACAAATAATTTCTAAGCAAGACAAAATGAACTGTGGCAGGTGGTGGGCGGAAAGAACACCAGATAAAACATACTAATCTATTAAGGGATTATGTATGTCATCTCATCATCTCATCTTCCTATCCCCCCCCCCCTCTTTTACCGTGCGGTGTCGAGGGTTTATTAATCATCGGACACCTCAAACTGTTCACAGGATAAGGTGGTCAGCCCTACGTCCCTATGTCCACAGTGTTGTGTTCTCAAGGCTGGTACCGGCTAACTTGGCTATGGCTGAGGAAGATCCTTGAGCTCTTCCTGTAACCGACGGCAATTGAACCTAGGACACTCCATCCCCAGACATATGGTTGCGAAGCGCACAGCCACTAGGCTAACCGCGCAAACGGGATTATGTATTTAATTAATTAATTGAAATGATTAGAACAAACAGATTAATCTCTCTCTCTCTCTCTCTCTCTCTCTCTCTCTCTCTCTCTCTCTCTCTCTCTCTCTATATATATATATATATATATATATATATATATATATATATATATATATATATATATATATATATATATATATATATATTAGGGTTACCAAGTAATTTTATAAACTTGGTTATTTAACTTCTAATCCCAAGTAAGCAAACAGTTAAGTTTGCGCCTGAACGTAGTTCAAGTCTAAAGGTGGTGCAACACCAGGGCAACTCACTGTAAAGGTGAGTAAAGTTCTGATCACTATTCTTAGTACAGTGATATCTCGCTAATCCGAACCTCTTTTGTCCGAACCCTCCAGTAATCCGAACTGCGGTTTGAAAGAAAAAACGTTTTATTTATTACGTATTATTATTTTGTGTACTATTATTTTTATTTAATAATTATTATTTTAACTATTTATTTTATTATTATTACAGTATTATTTTTTCGTATTGTCGATTGTACGGTTATACTGTAGGCCTATTTTGATTTATTGTGTGTTCACGTTGGCTTGGGAAGCCGTCGAACCTGAAGCAATTCGAGCATCATGGAAAAAACTGTGGCCTTCTAGAATTTACCAAGATAACTACGGTGATACACCAAAAAAAAAAAAAAAAAAAAGAGAAAATTCAAAACGTGCACAATTTGGTTCAAAATATAAATCCAGATGTTGAAATGTCATAAACAGATGTTAAGGAATGGATTACAGGTAGAACCGAAAGTGAATTCGGAATCAAATCAGATGTTGAAATTATAAATATGACGATGCAGAATGAATTAGAAGGCAATGATGACAATAAAGAACTCGAAGAAAAAAAAAGTAAAACATGAAGAGGCAGTTGACAGTTTTAATATGTGAATTGGTTAAGCCGAATGATATTCCATTCTATAAAATTTTATTGCTAATGCAGCTCCGAGAAGCATTCGAAAAACAATAGCCGGGGAATATTATTCCGATCTTTTAATCAGACTAGACGAAAACATTCGTCTAGTCTGAAGAAAAAAATCATCTTTCTTCAGGACAATGCACCAGCCCAGGTGTTTTGGCAATGGGAAAATTAAGAGATCTGCACTAGGAATTGTTTGAACATCCACTCTATTCCCCAGATATGGCTCTCTCTCTGACTTCCATTTCTTCCCAAAACTGAAACGCTTCCTCGCTGGTCAGCGTTTTTCTTCGAATCAAGAGGTGATTGCAGCTGTAGAGGGGTATTTTGCAGATCTTACTGAGAACCACTACAGGGATGGGATAATGGTGCTGGAGTATAGCTGGAATAAATGTATTAGTCTTACGGAAAATTATGTTGAAAAATAAATACAATTTTGAAATTAAAAATTCGTTTCTTCTTTGTTAGGCCGAGAACGTTTTATACCACCCTCGTATATATATATATGTGTGTAGAAAGTATTTTACCTTGGGTATAGTAAATGTTAAAGATACCAAGCAATTTTAAACTTGGTTTTACTCCATTTCCCAAGTAAGCAAACAGACAAACAAGTCAAGTTTGCGCCTGCAAGTGTTGCAAGTCTAGCTGATCCTACAGGTAGTGCAAGACCAAGGCAACTCGTGGTAAAGGTGGTAAACTTGCAGGTGCAAACTTGACTTGTTTGTCTGTTTGCTTACTTGGGAAATGGAGTAAAACCAGGTTTAAAATTGCTTGGTATCTTTAACATTTACTATTCCCAAGGTAAAATACTTTCTACATTTATATCTCCTCCTGAGATTTTTATTTAATAAGATTAAAACACCTTATGGTAACTCGTTCTGGTAAAATACTTATAAATTCTGTATTACTAAATCTTGGTATTTCTAGCCAGGCTCCTACTGATGGGGGCTCGCCTTGAGAGGCTCTGCTTGCGGATAGGTTTTTGCCTGTCTCTGAGTAAGGCCACCGCTGAGATTATGGCACTGGCTGGTAGTGGGTGAGCCTGCTACTGGGTAGAGCCAACGCTGAGAAGTTCTTCTCGGTGACGGAGTGAGCCTGTCATTCAGTGGAACAACGCTGAGTTGGACGGTCTTTCGGCCACTATTCAGTGGTCTAGGGAAAAACATCATACATCTCCTCTAGGAGATGTGTTTTGGCATTAAGGGTAAATATTGAGTGGTCTAGGAAAAAACATCATACATCTCCTCTAGGAGATGTGTTTTGGCATTAAGGGTAAATATTAAGATTAGTGATCAGAGCTTATACCACCTTTACCACGAGTTGCCTTGGTCTTGCACTACCTGTAGGATCAGGTAGACTTGCAACACTTGCAGGCGCAAGTGTTGCAAGTCTACCTGATATATATATATATATATATATATATATATATATATATATACTACAGGAGCAGCAAAAACTCTCGGGGGATTGGGCGCCGTATTCTCCAGGGGGGCGGAGCCCCTAATATATATATATATATACTTGTTATAGTGGAAGCGATCCACTATAACAAGTTATGAAAGAAAAGAGAGCAACTGACGATCACATTGCAAATAATAGACTATAAAACGATAGATGTATAAGTATACATCTAAGAAAAAACTGATCAAATGACGCGGAAATATCCAGATGATCATACAAGTTTATCAAACCCTTTCATAGCTTAGGTTCTGTGAATGGGGTGGGCCAGAAGATTTAGTGGGGCGATAATTTGATGGTTGTCTTTTATCTACATTTGAGGGTGGGTGAATATAGCATGTTTTCATGAGCTAGGTCAGATACTACAGGAACAGCAAAAATCGATATCGATAAAAAATTGATATTAATTCAGAAGCAATTGAGAGACCTCATAAAGTCCAGAAGAGTTGTTTATTTATTAAGGAATACTTCTTAGTTTTTCCTAATATAATGGGAGGTGATCTCATCCCCGCTCATTATATTAGGAATATAGTTCATGACATGTTTTCTTTAGTCACATCACCTTCCATTAATTAATATTTAGAGTAGAAGAAATGTAAGGAGGATAATATTACCTATTAGAAGTTATGATGTTGCCAGCTAGATGGGAGAGAGAAGGAAACACAAAATGGTAGGTTTTCTGTTTGTTTTGGCGAGAAACTAGAAGGCTCATTTTTACTGCAGGTAGGTTTTCTCCATTTGACCATTTCAGTGCGTATATATATATATATATATTAATAATGCATTATTACAAATAACCTTCAAATATTGAAACGATTGTTGCAAATAATAATCTGAAATAAAATCTATACAAACCTCAAACTTTGATTTGCAATTGTTCATCGTGGCATCATAGTCCGTTTGATTAATGGAGCCCATCCAGATCTTTCAACTATATATATATATATATATCAGGCTTTCTTTGTAAGCACTTATCTCAGCAATAAAGAGGTGTTCCGAACAAGTGCAACGAGTTAAAATCTCTCTAAAACTGTTATGAACATCAATTACAGATCTGGATTCGTGACATCACAAACCACACGAACTTTGGCTAGCTGGTGATCACCGTTGAAGTTTCTTCCCCGAATGCATTCAAAGCTTTAAGAGTTGTTTTCACTAATAGTGTGAGTTTCACTTCTGTAAAAATTTCAGTGTTTGCGATAAATATTTTAAACAGTAAACATCGATAAGCATAACTCTTTACTTAATACAAAATGATATTTTCATGAAAATAATATCTTGGGATGTATGCGTTAAATAATGCCAAAGATTTTGAATGAAAGGCAATCATAAGAATTTTTTTTGTAATCTGATATTGTTAAAATAAAATTTAAACTAAATCCTTCCGAAATATTCTGTTGATAATTTAACATGTAAACTATATTAAATTTAATATGCAAAATTCTTTGACATATTTAAGCTTGGTCATTTGAAGAGCAAAATAACAAAGGCAGATTACTGAGATTAATGTGTCGTTTAAAATGGTATTGTCCGAGAGATGGACTATTGAAATAATATTAATAGAAAATCTGAATTTTTACTTTTATTGAAAAAATATTAGTTATTATGGTCAACGTAAATTACTACAATTTATATATATATTATACATTTAAGCAATAATATATGATTATTAGTATATAAATAATTATATATTATAAATAGAAATAGAAATTATTTAATAATAATATTATTATTATTATTTATTTTGTTTAATTTGATTTAATTTAGGGTTAATTAATTAATTACTTATAAATCTGGAAACCTAATACTAACTATCATTTGCAATACCTGTCATACTTTGCTTTTAACTCAGTGACCGTCAGCACTCAGAACTGACTCTGGCAACCCATTCCACTCACTCACCACTCTCCATGCGAAAAATCTAGTCCTCACTCCCTTGCTAACTAAATTCTTCCTTAATTTCCAGGGATGATTCCTAATTTTCCCCATTCTAGTCATGTAGTGAAAATTTCCATTTGTGACAACCGTTAAGTAATTTATATGTGTCTATAATATCCCCCCCCCTTCCTGGTATCTATCGATTTTTGCAACCCAAATCTTCAATCTCTCCTCATAAGGATCATCCCATGATGTGCATTATAATGGTCATCCGCCTCTGGATCCTTTCCACCTCTTCTACATCTCCCAGGAACCCATGTGACCAGGACCCCAGCACGTTCTCGTAATATACGAACTGATATCCAATTTAACCCCTTAGCTGTATTCATATCAAGGTTCTGTAAGACCGTGAAACCTTCTGCTTCACTCAGTAATTCAACTATATATTTACTAATAATATATAAAATGTATGCATATATTATAATTAAAAATATCAATAAACATTTACATAAGTACTTATGTAAATGTTTATTGATATTATTGATATCCAATTTAACCTCCTCTCATATCTCCCAGGAACCCATGTGACCAGGACCTCAGCACGTTCTCGTAATATACGAACTGATATCCAATTTAACCCCTTAGCTGTATTCATATCAAGGTTCTGTAAGACCGTGAAACCTTCTGCTTCACTCAGTAATTCAACTATATATTTACTAATAATATATAAAATGTATGCATATATTATAATTAAAAATATCAATAAACATTTACATAAGTACTTACATAAATACATAGTGAATTTTAATAAATATAATAGTAATTTAGTAAAATGGAAAAATAATTTTATATATATTCACGGTGTTGATGAGTTCGTTACTATGAAACCTAATCTTAATGCGATAATGTGTTCAATATTCTAAATGCAGGGTGTTTCAAAAAGAATGTCCCGATTTGAAAATTGTATATCTCTGCAACCACGAACCATGTGAATGGCCTTGGCCCAGAGTTTGATATGACGACCGCTAGATGCAACTATTAGCTGCTGTTTTATTTGAAAAACTAACTATTAAAAAAAAAACGACTATTCTTTTTGAAACAATGAAATATTGAATGAATTTTTGAAATATTGAAAAAACCATATCTCAATATGGTTTTTTCAATATTTGTATTTATATACAAATATTGAAAAAACCATATTGAATTAATATTAGGTTTCATATTATCGACAGTAAATTGATATTACGAGGATTTGAAGCTGGAAAAAAAAGAGGAAGAAGGATAATGATTAATATGCAGCATTTTATATGCCTCAATGCATTTTGTATGTTAATGCAGGGATGAAACTACTTTATTCCCAGTTGCATATGCTACAACTCTTATCTAAATTCAGTTATCATCACCATAGTCACAATTTTCACAATTGGATACGGTGCTTGTGGGAAGGATGAGTAAGGTCACTGATTATAATAAATTTAGTTTAATCCTTTATCCAATTGTAAGCAAACAAAATTTGCGCCTGAAGTATCTTCAGGACTGAGGCAACTCGTGGTAAAGGTGGACCAAGCTCTCATCACTACTTGTCTTAGTATCTCCCATAATGCAAAGCACATCTCCTTGCGGACATGTATAATGCTATGCATTAAGAGAAGGGCGACTACCCACACCGATTTCGACCTTTATTGAGGTCTCGTCAGTGGAAGCCAGAACCCGAGATGGTGATACTAAGGTAGAAGCAATGGAGATGTCATATTTACCTATACGAGTTGCCAAAAGGTGTCTCATCTTATTATTAAATTACTTTGGATTTAGAGAAAGATGCTGGAAGTTTTTTCCACTTGGTTAGACTATAATAAATTTAGTTTAATCCTTTATCCAATTGTAAGCAAACAAAGTTTGGGCCTGAAGTATCTTCAGGACTGAAGCAACTCGTGGTAAAGGTGGACTAAGCTCTCATCACTTAATGCAAAGCACATCTCCGTGCAGACAATGATAATGGTATGTATTAAGGGAAGGGCCACTACCCAGACCGGTTTCGACCTTCATTGAGGTCTCGTCAGTGGGAGCCAGACCCAGAGGTGGTGATACTAAGGTGGAAGCAATGGAGAAGTCATATTTACCTATACGAGTTGCCTCGTATAGGTAGTAGTGATGTAAAGTAGTGATGAGAGCTTGGTCCACCTTTATCACGAGTTGCCTCAGTCCTGAAGATACTTCAGGAGCAAACGTTGTTTGCTTACACATGGATAAAGGATTAAACTAAATTTATTATAGTCTAACCAAGTAGGAAAAAACTTCCAACAAGGTAACTGATTATTGAGGAGATATTTAAAACAATTCCTAAATCACTGGATTTAAAGTAACAGCTTACCACTGGAATGGCATTTCCTTTACTCATCTCCAAGCTTAAAGTGAATAAGATTTTTTCAGCTCTCTAGAAAGAGCGATTTTTTAAAAATGCAGTAGAATAATGATATGATGATCTTAGCGCGAGGATAAGAATGCAAATAAGCTATGATGATAACCGAATAAAAAAAGAAAAAATAGAAAACAGTTTCAAAGAAAGGATAGCTCTAACTTAGTTTCTGTTTATTTTCAGTATTTTGTAAACCAGTATAACAACACTTATAGATGACAAAGTTGAGTATAATAAGTATAGGGTGTTGTTGCACTTTCAGGTCAGAAATGTGATATTGGAAAGTACGTGGATAGCACTGACACACACACACTGACTGTCTCAT
This sequence comes from Typopeltis vanoorti, assembly GCF_054136105.1. Classification (NCBI taxonomy): domain Eukaryota; kingdom Metazoa; phylum Arthropoda; class Arachnida; order Uropygi; family Thelyphonidae; genus Typopeltis; species Typopeltis vanoorti. Next base: position 109,387,749 of record NC_143556.1, on the reverse strand, counting down.
CAATAATAAATTAAACTAGTCAAAAGAAACGAAGAAAAAACCCGAATGGAAAGCTATTGAAAAACATTTTCGCTCTTTTAATCATTCATTTCAAGCTTATGCAAAAGAATCATGTCACAGGTGACACGCCCACCACTTACGTGTTAATGTTTTGTGCTTCTTTTGTGGACACCGATGGTACTGCTGTCACTCATATGTCACCGTGAAGAATTTCCTGGGAACTGGATATCGAAACGTACACATTAGCATCCCAGTAAAAGTTAAGCGACGTAGTAAATATGCAAACAGAAAAGAAAAAAAATGCTGTTTAAAAGAAGATTCTTTAACAGAATAGATTTCTTATTTATTTCATAAAAATAACTAAATACTTGAGAGAAATGAAATAAAAAAGAGAAAGAAACGTAGAAGACGAAATTCTGGTATTTCAAACTTGAACGTAATTAGTTTATATATGAATTAGATGACTTCCTTTATGCCAGGTTTTTGAAATAGAAAGTTGATAACAATAATAAGAAATTAAACAAAAATATGCGATACTGTTCATTTAACTTCAGTTTTCAGGTTGCAGTACTAGCATTTATAGACAAACATTAAAAATGCTTGTTTTATATATATTGCTATGAATCCTGAACCTACCCCCATAATTATATTGCAAAACAATTTGCAATATACTTGTTTTGTAATATACTTTTATAACGTGTTAGTTTCTTTAATATGCTTTTCTCAACTTTCCTACTAAGCTATTATAAGTTTCAAGAAACTTCATTCTAAACTCGACTTCTACACTCAGTGCAGAAATCCGTAGTTCATCTTGAAACCATGGAATTCTCGTTTTTCTCCAAAGCTTTCCCCTCTCTAGAGATAAACGTTAAGTATCTTTAAATTTATTGTCTTAAAGCCCTCGAGAAAGAGGATAGCCCTTTTCTCTTCAGCGAAGTGATAGTGCAGGTGTTTTCTTGTGTCGTCAATATCAGATCCTAAACAAGAACTTTTAACTATTTTAAAGGACAGAAAAAGGGAAAGTGATAATTGAAATTCCTGAAACTAAGCGAAAGAATATGGAAAGGTGCAGTTTTCAAAATGTAGTTGCTGTTAAAGAATGTGATTTCCGTTACGAAGCTAATACATTTTAACAGGATAGACTTGAAACAGAAAGCTTATCTCAGCGTAAGTTCGATATCGCGGTTTCCTGTTCACCAAATTGAAAATTGAAGAGCTACTTTTCATGTTGGTGTGAAAGTTATTGGCTGTTTGCCATAGAACTTCCAAAGACAAAGAGCTCTCGCAGCAAAGTTCTTTGTATTTGGAATTTGCATTTGTATTTAATAACCAGATAATGAATTGCGATAGTAGATAACTCTTCTTCTTTCCCATCTCTGAGTAGCTTGGTTCTTTTAGAAGCGTTGTATCCGTTTCGAAAATTTATCCATAATCCTTGCTTCGCTTTCGAGACTATTCAAACTGTGTTATCTCCGTAACGAATGTTGCAGTTTTATTTTTAGAAACAGTAGAGTATTCCCCCTTAACAAACTATTCAGGCCTCTCTGAGAACAAAGTAATTAATAACCATAGTTCGTTGATTTCTCATATACTCTTCTTAGCCTCTGCGCAAATTAGCCACTCATAACACTTTCTGAGGACTTAATTAAAGGTCATGTGTGCACTTGGTGCTTTAAGTAGTAAATAGTAGGAATAGGTAGAATACTGGCAGAGCACTTGTGTTTATAAAAGCCCATTTTCCCACTTTCCTCGGCTTACATTTAATTGAGGTTAGCATGGTTACCATGCCTTATTCTTAATTACATTTAAGAATAAGGCATGCTAACCAAGGGCTTACCTGTTCTAGAGACACGTTTGCAACTGGAACTGTTCAGGAAAACAAGAGGTGAATAGGAAGAACAAATAAGGAACGAACAAGTAGAAATTGGAATGATGGTATGAACGAACGGATTCCTCCTCCAATTTATATTTAATATAAAATAGAGGAGGAACAATAGTTATTTCTCCTCCTCCTCCTCCATTTACTTTGTTATTCAAAAACCTTAGCAGACAGAATCTTTCTACAAATACTAGTATAAGCCCGCTATATCTATTAGAGAATTCAATGTGTAATTTAGTAATTAAAAGGCATGCATATATTTGCAAATTTAATGTAAGAAGTGGAATCATTTTATAACGGTGACGGGGGATCAAACCTAGCTTGCGAACTCAAATGTCAGCAGAAAATAATTTCTCCATAACTTCGTAAGAAAGTATTTTCTAACAAGAAGGTGTGGACTGGATTCGATCGTTAGTGGTCCGTTCTAAGCTTAATTATATAAGTGATCCAATCATATTTCAATGGAAAACTGTATATGATGGAATTCCATTCCCACATATTTACGTAATGCCCATAAAATATATAACTTTCAAAAACGTAATGCAATAACAGTTATACAAAAAATTTGATCTTCGTTTTTTTTTTTTTTTTTGAAAGAAACACTTTTCTCTTATAAGAACAGAAACGGACACATATTATAATATATAACAAATTTCTGTAACTCTACTTGATCATTTTACCACGAAAGATGATCAGAATGGAGGAAAATATATTTATATGAAACTTATATTTCCTATCACTGAGCACACGCCTTCTATATTTACTGCAGCTGTACTAGTGCGAATTCTTTTTCTGTAGAAGCACCAACACCAGACAACTTGGAAATATTACTCAAATCAAAATCTCCTAATTTTAGCTCAGTTACTGATAACGAAAGATATCAGTGTGTGTCGACTCGTTTATAAAGTTTGATGTAGTTAAGCTGGTAGTGCATATTATATGACTTGCTCATAAATTAACATATAATTGGACAAGAGTGTAATCTCGAGCTCATTATCATTTACTGCTTTAAGGACTAGCACACATTAATCAAGGATTAATTTCCTGCTTAATCTAGATGAGTAAATTATTATGTAACGTGATTAAGTGCAAGCGTGATTAAAATGTATATGATCGAATTCCATTCCCACATATTTACGTAACGCTCATAAAATACACACTTTCACTAACATCTAGCAAGAAATAAAACTAGCATTAAATCTGTGCTGCTGTTGTCATTTGCTGTGTACGTGTAAGGCTTTAGCCTTATACGTGCAAACCTTCGTACGTATGAGGCTTAAACAAATGTTTTGTATCATCAGATAGTAGGATTTTCCTCCAGGAAGCTTAGATTTTTCATCCCGCAAGGCAAACAAATTACGTAAGTAGAAGAGCACACACACACCAGTTACTGGACATAAATACACTGCTTTTAGTTGCATTGGAAGAAACACTATATTGCACAATACCTCATCGATATAACAAACATACGTTCGATATGAATCTATACATTCATATTTTTTATATTTTTAAAAATTCATTCCGTGTAAATTTAAGAGTTATTAAAAAAACCCTGTCAAACGCTCGAGTGAACGCCGAGTTTTTTTATATAACAATGGAAGTAGACAAGAAGAAGGAATTGGAAATCTTAATATTCCTCCTATTTCATTACTTCGGATCTCTTTAGACGTGTTATAGCATGAAGCAGGTGTTTTCTTGTGAGGAAGATCCTATACGGTTTCTATAGAACTCGTGTCATGTACTATTTAGCTATTGGACTTATGCACCTCTGCACTGCTAATATATCGAAGAAATGGGAGTTGTTATAGAGTTCTACATACATTTATTTGAAAATCATCATTAATCAACGTATTGAATGTGATAAATAGCATAAAGTCAATTGAATATTAGAATGTTTTTTTACTGCAAGATATGTTGAAACCGTCTTTAGCTGGTAACAGATGAGAGATGACTTTCATCGCCCAGTGTGAGACCACCAACCCGTTAATTGGATGCTTGAAGTGATTTGAAAAAGTTCCATATTCGGTTTCTACGCACGGGTTCAGGATCTAGTAGAAACGAATAAAAATAGATAAAAATCTCAAAAATTATATTATATATAATTATTTATATTTTACCTCGCTATGATAAAAATGAATTAAGAAGGACTATGGCAAAGGATTCGATGGGTTGGCTGTGTAGTAGGAATGGATGCGAGTTTTTGGATGTGTGGAGTGAGTTTGAGAGAAGACTAGATTTGTATAAGAGGGACGGCCAACACATGAATGCGTTTGGTATGAGTCTAGAAAAAACTATAACTGGTATGAGACCTAACACAGAGAGTCAGGAAAACTAAATTATAAAGGGAGGAATGGTATGAATGTGAGTGTAAGAACGACAATGTTATATAACTGTGTTAGTGACGCGAATGGGCTTTGTAATGGAAATGTTGACGAGGACAGAACGATTCGATTTCGGCTTTGTGTTCATCCGGATCGGACCCATCAAATGTGTGAAAAGATGTCTACATGTGTAAGGCATTAGAGAATATAGATCTACAAGTTGTCCAACTGTGTCAGGCAGACTGCAGACAAGACAATGCAAAAGAACAAGCAGGTAGATTATTATGTCTGTACACGAATGCTAGGAGTATCAGAAACAAAGGAATAGAGTTTGTTGCCTTAGTCAATAGCTTCGATCTCAAATTGTTGGTATTAGTGAGACCTGGCTATTAGAATCAGACATGCTAACTGGTATCGAGTGTCAAGGGTACAGTATTTTCAGGAAGGATAGGAGGGGAGGGGTGTGCTGCTAATGATATCGGTTTACTTGAATCCAGTTAGAGTTGAGACATATGATTGTAGTACTACTGCTAACAGTATTTTGTGTGGCAATGAGTTTGAAGCCATCTGGTGTGAGGTGGAATCTAACAAGATCAATTACGTAGTGGAGTGTTATTGAAGACCTGGTGGATCGGTTGCTAGTGAAATGCATTACCAAATACAAAAGATCGGCACGAAAAGATTAATCATAATGGAAGACTTTAATTATCCAAATATGGATTGCGTATCAGTAGAATCTCAGGAGAAGAATGAAAATACATTTATTAAGCCTTTGCGAGACAACTTCCTCAAGCAGTATGTGACAGAACGAACTCGAAGTCAGAGTGTTAGATTTAATTATAGTGTCAGAAGGCGTTTCAGTTAAAGACGCGACTATTATGCCTCCGGTTGGTGACAGTGATCATGAGGTACTCACTTGGGAAATGACTAATTTTATGAATGTTCCATTCAGAAAAGGTTACATGTTGAACTATAAAACAGGAAAGTATGACCAGCTGAGGAGTATACTGAGTTCAGTGGGATGGTATAGGTTGCTGGATGGAAACAATATCAGCAGTGCATGGCAAGCATATAAACAATACTTAAATGATGCGATATCAGAATGTGTCCCGAGAGTTCGAAGAATAAAAAGAATAGGAGTCAAACGGATGTGTAATCTTATTAAGAAAAAGATTCGTAAGAAAAGGACGATGTGGAAGGAATACCATTTGCATAAGGGTACGGAAAGAAATTCTGAATATGAAAAGAAACTGGCGCTGCATGCTAAAAGACAACCACCAAGAATTCTATTGATATACTGAAAGTAAAAGAAAGTATGAATATGAAAGAATAACTCTTCTAAAACCAGACTGCGTGAGGATTACAGATGCAGAAGATGTTGTTTAAATAAATGACTTCCCATTTTGTTAAAAGCTATCAACCTGGTATACGTGACACCGAGCTCACTGCTACCTCTTCACTGGATGAAGAAACTCAAGTATATGAGGATGAGGTATTAGAGCTATTGCACAGTCTGAATAAGAATTCAGCAATAGGGACTGATGGAATATCAGCACGTGTGCTAAAAGCGTGTTCAGCTGAACTGGCCATTTCTTTGATCAGGATGTTTAATATGAGTCTCAGAAGAGGGAAGATTCTGCAGGAATGGAAGGAATATATGGTAATTCCATTGAATTACGGTGGTGCAAACACACACACAGAATTAAACAATTCAGTCTTGTACAACTTCAGATTTTTTTAATTAACAACCGGCTGACAAGTTCTGAGAAAGAAAAAAAAAACACATTTGAAATATTCTTATTACTCAGAATTTCGTTAGGACAGCTAAGGTCGTGAAATGGTTTTATTGCATCTCTCAAGTTGCAACTGCTTGACATAAGCAAAGTAATATGACTTTAAGCAAAGGGGAATTGTTTCAACGGGTATTGAAGGTCATGTATTCAGTAGTTTATTTGGGATTTCCTATGACCAGGAAGATTTCCTTTGACAGATATCATTACTAACGACAAAATCGGTATTTCTCCTTTTATGAGGAAACTAGTGCTGGTATTTTGTGACACAACGAAATTCTCATTAAAGAAATTATCAATTTTTGCTGGAAAACTCGAGCTGAAATCCCTCTCATCAACTTGATTTAAGCAACACTAGTTACAAATTGATGGAAGTTGCATATTTTTGTTCTAGTCAAACTGACATGATAAGAAAAGTTATACCTTTTAAAATTTGTGCTTTATCTTTTATCAAGAAATAGTTTGCAGAATGCAGTTATATATCAATATTTTCTCTACCTGTGAACACTGTGAACGAAGTAACACATACAAAAGTTGTGTTACAGAAATAACATACATTTTGTATACGATTTCAGCACTTTACCGAAGGTGAATACCTAAATTACAGTATGCACCCTGTTACTGCTGTAGCAGGTTTCTTGTTTCAGCTCATCTTGAGTGATGAGGAATGTGGAGGAGAAAGTAATTCTTCAACTAAACAATCACAGTGCCGTCCTCAATATAATATGATAAATGATCGAAGCGCCGAGGTCTATGTGTAACTGATATAATCGATGAAATTATACACACGATTTAATCATGTCATTAAGATGCAATTTTTCAACAGTGGTAGGAAAATACAGAATTTATTTCCAAAACTAAATCGCTTCATTTACTTGGAGTTCTTGGAATAGGAAAATTCTCTGGTTTCAAGTTTTCGTGAAGCCTAATGTAAATACTTTCAATAATCGTTGTGCAGTCCGAATGCCTAATTAATTTTTTTTTCGTTATCTTGTTCTGTATGCTTGCTTCGAATTAATTTCGATCTGTAGATAGCTGAAAAAAATTTTGTTTTCATCCGGCTCGTGACAGCCATTTATTTATTGCCGGTGACGCTGTTTGATTTTCACAAGTGTCTCCAGTAATTGGGAGGTTAAGATGCATTTACTGGAAAACGTTCATCTCTCGACCGTCTAAAGTCATGGATGCAGAAAACGAGGCTCCGCTTCTTATTCAATATAAACATCAGGGGGCGAGAAATTCTTGAAATCAAACTTTTCGACTGGAAATAATGAAAATTTATTTCTAATTTTGATGAGACAAAGCTGTCAGTTACCAACATGTAATATCGTATAATATGTAGGTTTCTTTCATTTCTTACAGCTTCTTCCATGAAAGTGGTGACTCATACTTTATCAGAACACATTATTCTTTTATCTGAAATATTTTATTAATATCAAAAGCTTATGTGGCTAAGTGAATGATAAATATTCTGTGTAGTGAGAATTGATGTGCATATTATTTATATTGTACTAAGTAATGCTTGAAATACATCACTATGCACTTTATTTATAAATATTTATTGCAAACATTTCGCTTATAATTTAATAGAGGAATAATTGATATTGTGTATAGCATAATGTATAGATGTTTATTAACATTTCTCTTTCACGATTTCGGATAACCTATAAGAATACTAACTGTAATCGAGGATGATTAAAATCAACGGCCAGTCCATCAGACCTAATTCAATTACTTATTGAATTAAGTCTTCGAAAACTTTCGTTATTTGGTTAGATGGATTCAACATAATAAAAATGAAAACAAAATTTTATATCAGAGAAACAAACAAATAAACAATAAAATGTTTTTATTGTTATACAGTTGCCTAAAGACAAAACTGCTTAAGATCTTAATTCAGCCATATGTTACACAAACTGACATCATTTAAACTTTAAAAAAAAAACTCATGGAGATTAAAATGGACCACCAGAGAATTTTTAAAGCACAGATATTGAATTAAAAATAGATTTCTTTCGAAATCTGTTTTTAATTCAAAATTTCGAAAACATCTAGTGATATTAAATAACAAACATATTTTTCCTTATAACGCTATAAGCATGACGGTACGAAGATTCTAACAGAATGTTTACGCCAAAGGAAAGTTCCTTATTTTAACGAGACTAAAAAGAAAAGAAAGATATCTTTTGTCATTTATTTTAAAAAATTTTGAGAAGACAAAAATTTTTAAACAGAATTATGATTATTTTTGTTCAAATTTGTAATGTTTTTAAGAAAAGTTAAGCTGTTTTTTAACATCTACTGTTAGTTGAGATTATTTTATGAACTGCTTTTCAACTTTTATACAAAACACATATTTAAACAAAACGTGTTCAGTACACAAACGATCAGTATTCTTCTTTCGTAAATATTCCTTTAGAAAAGAGTAATTGATGAAAGCATTTCTTCAGTCAGCATCATCTAGATACAAAGTATGAACACAATATTTTTTAAAACTTTTTTGATCATTCAGAAATAACTCCCTTTCTCTAACTACGAGTCAGTTTTGCATTATACCCTAACAAAAAAATCAGCATGCCGATTGCAGAAATAAAAAATAAATGTCATGAGTAGTATTTGGTTTTTAAAGACTATTTTATTCCTATTGCATTCTGAAATAATGAAAAATAAATAACTATATCAAGTTCCTGTGAAACTCGCGAAAGGTGTTTTATAAACTTATAATACATTTCTTACACAGGTGAGCTAAGAATTGTTTTTTCGGTAATTTTTTTTATTTTTATTTATTTATTATATAGTCCAGAAATCCTGCTCAAGAGATCAAGCGTTGATATATGTTTGATCTCTAGAGTTGGGTTCATGGATTCAAGGGTTCAAAAATATCCTTGGTGGAATTCAAACTCTCAGCCTGTTGGTTGGACAGTGGATATGCTAATAACTTATAACTTGATTTACTTTGTTTCACTTTTAATGAATAATGTAAACGAGAATTCTCAAAGCACACAACCATGTCGAGTATTCTTCTCTGAGAATTAGATAATTTTTTGTGCGTTTCAATCAATATTCTTTGTAAACAGATATAGTTTCAATATCACCGGAAGGTCACAATACGGTTTTGTCTGTCTTCTGAAACTCAAATATTTGTTTTTCTTTCAAATAAGCCCAACAAAAATCGATTTAGAAATGAAACTCTGAAAACCGATAAGCTAAAAATGAAAATTATTGAATTAAGTCTTCGAAATCTTTTGTTATTTTTACTGGTTGGATTCAACATAATAAAAATGAAGACAAAATTTTATATCAGTGCTAAAAACCGAACTTTCAGGAACTGATTTCAAGACGTGATTTCTCTGGAGAAGCCTGAAGCGCTTTTCTGCATTTGAAAGGAATATGCGATGGCATCATTATCTTTAAATAGAATTATGAAAAGTCCTCTAAGGTAAGAGATACAAAAATACAATTATATACGCATCACCGAATTGAATTCAAGATTATTTCACTGTTTCTGATTTTCTTTCATCGACATTCTTTTTCACATAATATGATATCGATAGAATACTAATACAGTAACTTATTTTTATTCCAATTTGCTATTATTAAAGGAGTATCAAAGCACGAGAAGATTATGCAAGTTTGGAAGTAGAGATTGGTAAGAAAGAACCAAACTTTTTGTTATTTGATTTTAACAACTCTAGATCGCATTTTTAAATTAAGAGGAGCATTTCAAAAGAATACGAGTTGAATGATGGAAATAAAGTAATTGAAACAAACGAAATACTTAACACTAACGTCACATAGCGAGGCCATTGCCAAAAAAAGTTATATTTACTCTACTTATAATAACTGAAAATTACATTCCATATTTTCTTACAATAAATAATCTATATTATCCTTATGGTAAGCATTATGTTACGTATTGGGTGCTCTTTATATGAATAAAATAAATAGAAGAAAACAAGATCAAAAGGACTGTCAAAACTAACTACGAAAGAAGAGAGGAGGAAGAATAGAAATATTTCTATGCAGACTCTAATACTGCATTGCGTAATGATAAAATTAATTGTTGATTTTCTAAAGGCTGTCGTTGTTTTAGAATTATTAGGACCAAAGTAAGTACGACTGTTATTCCTATTAATCCCATGTACTCTTCTGGGCAGTTTGCATGTTCTGCTGGATGAAAAAAACCCAAGTTCCAGTAACACGGTGCCTCTTACCTCTGTATGAAGGACACTTTGATGTAACACTTCTAAAGGTTATTCTCATTAACAACGGAGCTGAACCAAGATCTTTCTAACCAAAGAACATCGTCGTTATGATCTGAGCTAAAGAGGCTCCGTTTCCTAGAGGTACTGCTATCAATAAAATAAACAAATGTTTCTGTTCTTGAAACAGTTGGCATCTCTGGCAACCAGTATCGCACAACTGAACTACTAAATTAGAAAGAGTGTGTTAGTTTTAGACCTGTGTAATTGTTATGTGTACTATGTAAATTTCTGTGTCGCCTTTTATGTCGAGCGCTCTATAATAATATCAAAATATAATTGTTTAGAATCACATTTTTATTTTTATATTATGGAAATCTGCATTTGTCCGCGCGGTTAGCCGAGTGGCTATGCGCCTCGCAACCATATGTCTCGGAAAGGAGTGTCCTAGGGTCGATTCTCTTCGCTGACGTGACGTGAGGAGCTTAAGGATCTTTCTCGGCCACAGCCAAGTTAGCTGGTTTTGGGCGTGGACAGTAGGCTTTTTCTCCCTAATGTATCTGGGGTTTTTCATCCCACAAAGCAGGCAAACCGGCTTTGAGAACCCAAGAGGACATGGGATAGCCCGAAGCGTAGGGATGACCACCTTATCCTGTGAACGGTTTGAGATCCATTGATTAATAACCCCTCGACACCGCGAGGGAAAAAAGAAGATGAGATGATGAGAAAGCTGCATTCTATTATAAAGAGTCATATTTCAACAAGTTTAGGGAGAAAGGAATGTTTACGGAAAGCATAGTATTTTAAAGAAAAACGAAAACCGACTGTCGCATATCAAAATTTAATGGAATTGTGATGCAAATTCCAAGTCATTTCAATAACGAAGATTTGAGAGGAAGTGATCTCAAACGTTGAATTATATATTCAGATTGATGTCAGTTAATTGTATCCAATGCAAAGACACCTACTACAATATTACTTCGTTCTACATTAACTTTATCTTGAAGACATTTATTCTCTCAAGTCTTGCAAAACAGCTCCTAAAGTTAACGTATTATTTTACTGTGATATTAAGTCCAAAATAATAACTTCTAGTATAATCCAAGAGTTCGAGTATAATCCACTAATATCACGTTATAAATAAATAAATTTCGAGAAATTATGTAAGTAAACCGCTTTTACACACTAACTCAATGTGTTTACTGTTTGAAACAAACCACACTAGTGAATTTCATTTGGTTAAATTAATTTTTTTTTCTCTCTTTTCATTTTTTGTTACTTTTTAAAAAAATGAAAAAAACGAAACGGAAGAAAAAATGCTGATCAATGCACAATATACTAGGCAGTCAAGAAAACATTTCCATAACTAAATTAAGATTCCAGTAACAGATTAAAAAAGTCTGGCGTAGAATATCAAGAATATGTAGCATCACTAATTACTTATTAGAAGAATCATTAGAGCAATTAGACTTTCTTTAACCACGCTTAATGCTTAAATTTTATCGATCTGCAACATTGATTGGACAAATTTATTCAAGAGAAAATAGCATTCCACTTTTAAAGCACATTTGAAATCAAATTGATAATTAAAAACAAAAAAGTCAGCACTTTGAAAATAACTAAAGCACTGACTTGAATTCGTCGTATTTGCGAGTTAGAATTTCTCTGAGTTTCCTTATAGTTTCATCATCCTTCCTTTCGCCTTTGCTTTCCTTTTTTTAATTAACATTTATCTTTTATAAATGAAACTTTGAAAATTTATGGTGTATTGTTATAGGTTCAGCTTTTAAAATTGAAATAAAGTTCATTCATTTTTAAGCAAATAGAGCAGTTTCCAGATTTAAAATAATCACACTTCTGTAGAATAATAGTGTACAATTTGTAACAATACTAAATTTCAAATCAAATGTTCAGTTCATGTATTCTATAACTGCTTGTTACAATTACGAGATACTTTTAAGATAACCATATTCTGGTGTACCTGGCTAATAAGTAGTCCATTTTCATCAATATGCAGGAAGTTGTACGAAATACTTCACAAAAAGGAGTATAGGCGCGATAATATTAACATTGGAATATTGCATTTCTACTCCATAGTAGAAATACAATATTACAATAGACACAAGGCACACTTTCTTGTGTCCTTTATTTAATTGTTCCATATAAATCACTTGTGTAATCCAAAAACGTGACATGAGCTTAATTTTTGTAGGTGTTCTTAATGGTATCCGGAGAGTTCATCGAAAAGGCAATGAATCGAAAGACAATTCATCGAAAAGGCAATTAATCGAATGAATAATTCATCGAAAATGCAATTCATAGAAAAAACAATTACCGAAAAGTTTAGCTTTTCGCAAATGTTATAATTAAAGTGATTCAATTAGAACAAATTAGAACCGTGCAGAGTGAGATGTTATAATAAAAGTGATTCAATTAGAACCGTGCAGAGTGAGAAAGCAATGCTACTTTAATAGGGAATAATTATAGAACAATATGGTTTCTTATTGTCTTTCTTGCCCGATAACTGTTTCATGTCTGTTAATGGGGCTGATTTGCCTGTTTCCGGGAGGAAAAGCCAGCCTACTCAGGCTCCATTATTATTATTGTTACTAGGTAACATGCGACTTCAATACAGCAATTATTATGGAACGAATTTTATTCATCCCATAATAATTCTATTCGAATTGTTACGGAATGATTAAAAGTTTGAAATAGCGAATCTGAATCAGATTCGTTATTTGGAATTTTTACAAGAAAATGTCGAACTGTTCCAGTTTTCAGTTCAACTATATTCGGGGCAACAAAGAAATAACGTGTCCAAATTATGTATTACAATAACTCTCTGACTTAGCGGAATTAGTAGAAGTCGTCGGTACAAGAAGCTTTCTGCACGGTTCAGTTTTTGTTCTAAATGGATCACTTTTATCATAACATTTTCGAAAAAAGTTTCGAAATGATATTAGCAATTCCGCTTTGGCTGGATCAATTTAATTAAATTTGAGTTAAAATTTTCCGTGAATTGTTTTTTCTATGAATTGGAAGTTCGACGAATTGTCGTTCGATGAATTGTTCATTCGATGAATTGCTTTTCGATGAATCGTCCTACTATATTCTTGCTTCATTTATTTATCATGTTGCATTGATCGCAAACGCTACTTCATTCTTCATTCTAGTTTTATTTTATCGATATTTATATTCGGATATTTCACCACTGTATTGATATTTACAATAATTACAATAGCATTTAGTGAAATGCTTTTATTACTGATGAACAGGAGCATCCTATAAATTGGACATCCAGAAGTATCAGGAAATGTTTGGATATAACACCTGCCGTTGACATTTTTCTGTGCTACACGTGATTATAATCTATTCGACCGAATACGTTTTTGCCTGTGAAGTGAGTGCTAACTATACAATGAATTGTAGCATTTTGAAAAGGAAGAATACCATGCTTTGATTTTTGGTTTTTACGAAAAGAACATCGAAGAAAAGAATAATCTGTATAAAGTTCATAAACAAATTATAATCAGAAGACTCCGCTCAACATAAATCTACCAGATGAGCTTTGCGCTAAATGCAGTATTTATTTCTTGCATTCAGTCAGGAAACTTCATGATCACAACCCAACCCGTTAATATAACAATTTCATATTAAGATTTGCGGCAGTAACCCTAAAATAAAATCAATACAGCAGTCATTGACTATATATATTACAAGAATCATTAAGACAAATTAGACTTGCTGTTTGAACTTGAATAATGTCGATTTGCCAAATTTATTTTACAGAGTTACTCAACAGAAAATAATTTGCAGTATTCGAAGCATGTTTGGCGTCCAATTAATTAATAAAAAAGAGAAAACTAGAGCACTTGGAAAATAGTCCAGAAGGATTTTTCCTACTCTGAGAAGAAGACTGTAGGTCGTATTTGAATATTGTTATATTACCTCATGCTGCGGAAGGACTCCTGAGAAATTCGTCCTAATTGGACTAGGATTAGACTGAAGCTCCTCCACAGGATGCTAAAGCAGAAATATAGATATTTATAAGAGAGATATAGGTGTTTCGACCAAATTTGGAATATAGATGTTTCTTACTTTTTTAAAGAATTTTAGCCGAATTGGATAATTGCTAAAGCTAGAGTGAGGGAGGGGGGGGGAATTGAAAGATTGAAAGATATCTGCGAAATCTTCGAAGACAACACTAAGACAGCTTGCATGATTTTACTGATTTAGATCAAGTTTGAGGTTGTTTTTTTTTCTCATGTTGTCTAAGGTCGCCTGGCAAATTTAACACAAACAGAGCATATCGGTGAAACTATTACTATTATTATTACGGGCAACTCCAGGGAGTCATTAGACTCATCGAGGGAGGCCCCAAATCATATTCATCACAACTATTCGACATTCATACAGTATCTATCATACCTCGCCTTAAACTCATTCACTGTCACAGCATCCACCACAGACTCAGGGAGCGCATTCCACTCATTCACTACTCTAAAAGTAAAGAACCCAGCTCTAACATCTTTACTAACCACACTTTTGCCCAGTTTCCATGGATGTCCCCTAGTCCTCCCACAACCAGCCCTGTTCTCAAAAATATCTTCTGAATTAATTTTATAGAAACCCTTCAGTAATTTGAATGTCTCAATTAAATCTCCCCTCCTCCGCCTATCAACTAATTTTGGCAACCCACAAATCCTCAACCTGTTCTCATACGGTTCATTCCACAGACCTGCTATCATCTTGGTCACTCGCCTCTGGATCCTCTCCACCTCCTCCCCATCAAGAAGAAACCTAGGTGACCAAATCTGAGCACAGTAGTCTAGATGGGGTCTTATCAAGGCTCGATAGAGAGGAACAATAACCTGCTTGTCTCTGCTTGTCAACGTATTCTTCAGCAACCAAGTGATTTGATGAGCTGTTTTGGTCACTTTTGCAATGTGTCCCCTAAATTTCAATTCCTTATCTACCAACACTCCTAAATCTCGTGCCTCATCAATTTCCTGGAGCAGGGTTCCACCAATGCAGTAAACTGCAGCCAATCTTTTCACCCCAAAATGCATAACCTTACATTTTGTCACATTAAACTGACATCCATTCTCCTTAGCCCAGACCTCCAATCTATCCAAATCATCCTGCAAAATTTTGACGTCATCTGCATTCACTATTGCCCTACCCAACTTCGCATCATCCGCAAACAAATGAACTGTTCCTCTCAGATCATTTCCTATATCATTTATGAACAAATTAAACAGCAGTGGTCCAAGAACAGATCCTTGTGGCACACCACTAGTCACAGGCCGTTTTGTGGACTCTACTCCCGAGTAAACCACTCTCTGATATCTCTCCGTCAACCACCCTCCTATCCATCTCACCAACCCTATGTCCATTCCCATATGCTGCAATTTACTGATTAGAATTCCATGTGGAATCCTGTCAAAGGCCTTGGCAAGGTCCAGTAGAATCACCGTAAACCCATTACCCTTATCCAGTTCAGCCGTCACTGTGTTATAATACGTGAGCAAGTTACTGAGGCATGACCTACCCTTCACAAAACCATGCTGTCCCCGATACAGTATCCCATTTTCTTCTATCCAATCTTGTATTTTCCTCTTGACTATTTTCTCTAAGACCTTGACAATGATTCCTGATATGCTAATCGGTCGGTAATTTACAACAGCAGTCTTGGAACCACCTTTATGCAGTGGAACTATTTTCCCCTCTTTCCACCCGCTCGGGACTAACCCAGACCCGAGACTCAAATTAAACAAAATGGTCAAGGGTACTGACAATTCTTTAGCTGCTTCTCGTACAACACGAGCTGGTATACCATCCAATCCCACAGATGTATTGACATTGAGGTTATGCAATAGACTACTCACCTCCACTTCATTAACCACAATTCCCGTATAATCTACTGGTTTATTCGTTTCTGCAATGTCACCACCTGGATGATATACTTTTGCAAAGTGCTCACTCAGTAACTCAACTATCTCAACTGATTCAGTTACCTCCCTACCATCGGCATTCTTTAAAATCAATCTGCCATGTACATTTTTCCTTTTACTTGCTACATATCTAAAAAACTGTTTAGGATTCTCTTTAGCCTGCATGGCCAATGTTCTTTCGTAATCCTTTTTTGCTTTTCTTACCACACTCGTCACCCTTCTGGCCTGCGCTTTATACCGTTCATGTACCTGCCGGTCACCCTTCTCCTTAAATTCCCTCCATAGTTGTTTCTTTTTTTGCAACTCAAGCTTAATGGTGTTATTCATCCATTTAACCCCTACTTGATTTATTATTCGGACTCTAGGTATACAGTCAGCCATTGCTTCATGCAAGCACTTCTTAACTACCTCCCATGCACTATCAACTTCTAGTCCTTGCAGTTGTACATGCCATGGCACTGAATCAATCAAACTCCTAAGCTTGTCATACTTTCCAGCCCGATAATTCCACATGTACCCTGTCTTAATTGAAAATTCTACACCTTTAGCCACCTCCCAAGTCAAGACCCTATGATCACTCTCACCGATTGGTGGCAATGTGGTCATATTTGTTACAGCCAAATCCTCAGATGTAATTACTAGGTCAAGCACTCTCTGACCCCTAGTATTTTCCATTACATGCTGTCGCAGATAGTTATCCCTTAATAACCGCATAAAATCCAGTTCCTTCCTTCCGTGTGTCCTCTCCTCACTCCAATCAATGCGGCCATAGTTGAAATCTCCCATAATAATCACCCTCCTTCCACCCATTGCTTCTATTTGCTTGTGCATACTGTCACCACCATCTTTTCCATCACCTGGTCTATAGCAGCACCCAATTGTATATTTAGTTCTGCTAGCCACAATCTCACACCAAATGGCCTCTAATGTGCTTGCTCTTTTCTCTATCCTGCAATTCAACTTCTATTCTCCTTGGCTGGAGCTCATCAGCTATCATCAACAATACTCCTCCCCCCATTTTATTCTCTCTGTCATTCCTGAACACACTATGCCCATCCCATTCAATCCCACTAGTTATATCATCTACAGTCAGCCATGTTTCACTAATACCTATAACCTGTGGTCTGGAAGTGCCAACTATGGCCAAAAACTCTTCCTTCTTGTTCCTAATACTCGTAGTATTAGTGTACATGAATTTAAGACCCCCATTAGCCTCAACCCTACCTTGATGCCTTATATTAACTATCCCACTCAGATTTGTTGTCCTAATTTGCTCTGGCATATTATATTCATTCTTACATTCAACTGCCTCCATAAGGACTGTATCTCTACTCCCCCCACCCCTAACAAATCTAGTTTCCCTGAATTTGCACATCCACTACATTCAGCAACACTTTCTCGTCTTCTTACACCGTAACCATTCAAATGCAAGCCATCCATCTTATATAGATCCTTTCGCCCATCAAACTCACTCCACACATCCACAAATTCCACACCACTCGTCATACATAACCCACACATAAAGTCATTTGCAATTATAGCCCTCCTTTTAAACATTTCACTGTCATACCGTGGCAAAAGACTAATCATTCTAACTCTCTCACTCTTTTCTTTTGCTACCTCAAACAATTCATTCAGGTCTTCTATCATTTCCATTTTATCTCCTTTCAAATCATTCGTACCTGCCACAACAATCATTTCTTTCACCCTTTCCTTTTGCTCTCTAATAGACGCAGTTACGTCCTTTATGGTCGCACCAGGTTGGTACGATTTTGTCAAATCCTCTACTAACACACCTCGTACTAACGAGTCTCCATACAGCACTCTATCCTTCATTTTGTTCATGTTCACATTCATACGTCTATTTTTCCTGTCATACCTTTTATTATTGGTTGGTTCATTCAGTCTACTTTTGTTCATGCACTCTAGCTGCTGTTTTGCTCTTTCTATCGCACTATTCAACAACGCGATCTCACTCAATGCATCTATCTCATCTTTTTTGTTCTCTGAGAAACCATTTATACTATCATTCACACTTTCTACATTCACACTCTCATAATTTTCATGTACAACCTTACCGTTTCTTGTCATATCCCTATTTCCTTCATTCTGAAGGTTGACAAAAATATCACACTCACGATCCGAAATACACTTCAATTCCGCGCATTCTCCCTACATTTTCTACACACAATCAATCCTTTATTATCATCTAACCACACTCCGACAGCACTCCGCAAAGCGTACATTTCACAGCTAGTACACTGACTCATTTCTTTTATGCTACCGTTCTTTGATAACGATGGCGAACCATCATTACTGGCCGCCATTTTCCTTCGCACAGGTGCCATACTTATCTGTAACGTGTTTTGTCAAATTATACGTTATAACACACCAAAAATAGACGCACTAAAATACGCAAGGCAATAAAGAGATAAAAGAAAGAACTCAAGAGAGAGAGAGAGAGAGAGAGTGAGAGAGAAGATCGTAAAATGTAGCAAACAGCATTGTGTAATTTCTTTATGAAGTTTGAGGCATACCAAAACAATGTAAATATTAATACTTTAATTAATAAAGATAGTCAAGTTCCCAGTTTTTAATTGATTTCTCAGAAGTTGCGTTATTTATTTTACTTATTTTTTAAATATGAGTTTTTTTTATGAAATTATATATATATATATATATATATATATATATATATATATATATATATATATATATATATATATATATATATATATATATATATATATATCGCTTTGGTTTAGAATTCTTCTTGGATTTAATTCCATGTAGCCCCTGATTATATTAATATTCGCGAATCTGAATATGTTAATGCTATGATCGAGTGTAGATCGCAGTGTTCTGTTTCATAGGTGTATGATTAAAAGTGAATAGAAAAGTTGACAACTTATGAAGCAAACGATCCGAAGCCTTTGATTTCACACGATACTAAACGAAAGGTGATCACGTGAACAAAAATTACTATAATATTCTATAATTCTGAATATGCTCAAACAAGTGTCTAGAATGGCGATACTCATCACTGTGCTGTAATGGGATGGATGGATTGCACATTATTGAATAGAAATGGCCTGATTGTCTCTACAGCACTTAGTTAATGGTCTGAGGCCGATAAATCCCTTAATGTGAAATCACAGATCGGTAAGAATTGACAAAAAAATGCATTATGAGAACGATGAACACAACCAAAATATAAAGTAGTAGCACGATATACATAAAACAATGCAAAAAATCAAATTATCACTTCCACTTAACTATGTCGACTTCATCGTTTTCCGTAAGATTTATTCGATCCCATTACAATTTCTCTACTAAAGTGGGAAGCAAAATAACCCGATATAAAATTTCTGATTAAAATCACAATTTCCAGATTTCCATGCAGATGGAACAAAGATCACAATTCCGTAGATTATAGAAATGACTATGATCTTCAATGTTTCTGACACTATAAGACTGTTCCCATAACGCAGTAAATCAGCAACCCAGAATAATTCATAATTCACAATTATTCATAATTAAATAATAATTAATAAATAACTCATAATTTAGTCGCCTCATGCTTAACTTTGGTTAAGTATGAATCGACGTTTCCAGGTCTAGAAGCTACTGAATCTCACTCCAGATTATATGAACTATACGCTACTTTGTAACTATGAACTCTACTTTTCGACATCCAAATGCCATGTCACATTTTTCCCCGCTTTTTCTTTATTTTTAAAACCTGCCTAAAATGCTATAAAAATAGAAATGAAACCTAAAATAGAAGCAATATACTTTTCTCACTAAACTTTTCTTGCCGATTTATAAAAGATAATTAATTTTATTGAACATTCAATATACCGTTATACTTACATGTAACAATTCAGAAGTTTTTGTGTATACAAGAAATCATTGATTCCAATGAAGTCAATAATGCTAAATGTTTCCGAATTACATAAGTATCTTCACGAAATTACTATCTCTCCAGAAACTTGCTTATTACATATTTTATTTTTGTCGGTATTCACCTGAGAGCTCATCCATCAGGTAGATGTCCTTCAGTGGTATTGAGTCCCAGCAGGTAATCACATGTCCTAATGCGAACGTAATGTAACCGCATCTGTTTCTCCCTTTCAATACACGTTTGTGCCTCCAAGTGCCAGAATCCATTTATTTCTGATTAATAAACACTTAACGGTAATGTTCCTACATGCGCTTATTCTTCGACAAGGGATGATTTCTCATATTATCTCGTTAACATACTTGTACATTAATTACGGTAATAAGGCAAGTTTTCAAAAACACGCTGAGATCTCCAAAGTTTCTTAATAAGTTTCAAACAATATTCGAAGGAAAAAAAATCTGTTTTGATAACATAATATTATTGAAACTCATATAAATAATAAATTGAATAATATCGTATTTTTATGATTTAGCAAATATTTTATATCGGAATATTTCTTCCATCAAATCCACCAAATTCGTATCTTTGCCTGGTATAATTTTCAGTACCGCGCAATCGTAAAACGTAAAAATACATTTGCTGATGAAGAATGGGAGTGATTATGAAAGTATTCACTCGACTGGATTCGTATTTATGCTTTAAAGAAAATAGCTAGAAATCTGTGCAAAGATTTCTAGTTATTTTCGAGAAAATCGTTATATTTACTCATGCAGAAAAGGAATACAAATTTTGCCAAATGTATTTCGATGACAAGGCTTAATAACATCTTTGTAAGAGATGTGCATTCTGCATGTGATTATCAACGTATACATAATAAAATATTTTTCTTTCCATCAAGTTAAATCGCTGAATATCCCTATGAAACTTCCTTTTTTATACTCGGAATGCTAAATATAATTACAGTAATTACAAGCTTCTTTTCGTTGATGCTTTCAATACATGGAAAAAGTATATATACATCTGAATATGTGGAACGCATGCTGTAGTCTTCACTGTCCGTGAAATGGAATGTTGATTAATTATTATGTCGTGAATAATTCAACAGTATATCATAGATCCACCACAAAATGCATTTTAAGTAATCATTTGCAACACTATTAAACAATGATTGAATTTGAAAATATTGCATTTAATGGAAAAGTATTTCTGTTAAGTAAAACTTTTCATCCCCATACGCACATTAATATCGTCGAGAGGTGCGCTTAATCAGTAAATGCCATTATTGCAAGTAACAAATTTTACACAAAATCTGTTCGCTTGGGCAGAAATGTAAAATGGCAAATAATCAAAGAACTAATTTAAATTAATAATATACTAATTTAGAAGTGGAAAGTGAAGGTATAGTCACAAAACTGCATAATCATCTCTCGTAGAAAGGCAAATCATATTTCTGGAACCATAAAAGGTGCATCTTGCTTAAAACGTCTAAAAATAAGATCAATAATATTCTTCAAGAAAATTTAAAAATTTTAAAAATAAGCGAATAATATCAACTAACATCACAAAGTTGAATATCGCAGGTTTAAAACAGTGCGTCTGATATTTATATCATGTTTCCATGTTGTACATGGAAACATGATGAGCACAGTTTATCACTAAACATTATTGTGAGATAAGGAGTAATTAATCAAAAAGTCTGATTCAAATAAACACATTACAATTAAAAAAAAATCAGACAACTTCAAGACATTAAAAAAGACAATGAGTTTAGTAATAAAAATAAATTTAATCCAATAAATTTAATCGTACAAATTTAATAAATACAAAGTAGTGATATATAAGTGACTTCTTATTTCAGGAAAACTTAATAAAATGACATGTCTCAAGTACAAACTATATAAATGATAATTTGAACAAATAAGTGTGTAATTTATCAGCACCTGAAGTAAATCAAAGACTATTTTATATCTTAATAGAAAGCATTAATGAAACAAATATAACTTTTTTTTCCCGTTGATTAGCTAAATGCCTGACGAGCGCTGACTTGTAGTGCGCAGTATCCGCTCGCTCTACTCTATTAAACTACGATACTAGTGGTGAAAGTTTTGAATGGAATTTGTAACTTCGAATGCTTGAATTGTTCTGAAATTTTGTTCTGTTAACTAGATATATATACTATTGAAAAGTATGCCTATAGGTATCTTTGTGTGTGATTCATAAATTATACGTAGGATATGAATAGATAAGATGAGGAATTCATTTCGAATTCAATACAGAAACAGGCATTTAACGACCATCAATATAACTACCTCAAATTTCAGTAAATATTACCCCATTTAAATTCGAAGCACTTCGCAGAAGGAAGAAAGCAGAACTTCTTTGGAGACTACACTATCCAACCCATTCATTCCTTAAGTCTAAACATCCTTAGGTCTGTATTACCTAGACTTCTCCTGTACGGCACAGGTTACAACGTAGGGCTATAATTTATTTCCATTTCTCTCCTGGCTTCCAGCATTAATTTCCATTAACAAAGAACATAGATGATGAAAATGCATAAAGCTACCGGTAATTACTTCTCTTCGGTTTGTAATTATTGTCGCAAGTACTAGCTAAATCTGAGTTCAGGTAACTTAGGCGCCATTTAATTAACATTTATTATCACTCATTTCTTTCTTTTTTTTTTCAGGAATAAATATTGTTAAAACCTGAGTAGAATTAGTTCAGTTATTCAAACCTGATTTTAACCTGATTCGAGGTTAAAAACTTTCCTTGTAAAAGCAATGTTTCAGTATAGTTTCTCATCTTTCACATTTATGAAAGAATATATGAAAATTAATATTTGCTTATCCCATTTTCTATTTAATTAATATATAATGTAATAAGAGGTAATTATTTACAAATATTTTTCTTAAACAGGTATAACCAATAAATTTACACTAAGCTATAGAGAAATTTATCGGATAATATATATTTAAATAATCGCTTAATATCATATTATTAAGTAACTCGATTTAAGCCTCAGCTCAGTAAGATTATCATAAGTAGCAGTTTCGTTAGTTTAATGGCACAGGAAAACAGGCGTCATGCGTGTACGTGCGCGCGTGTGTGTTTTCTAAACCTCGTTTGTTTCTGGGAAGGGTGTCATTTGGGAAACGAGATTTTGACGTAAAACTCTGCCAGAAATCTGCTTAGTTTTGTTTCAAAAGGATAACTAAAATCTCTACATGTTTGTGGGAATCAAGGATAATATGAAATTTATGGTCTACTACGTTCACGATATATTTGTCATTATGTCAGTTTGTGCTTAATCGTTAAATAGTAAGAAATGGTGATGGTGGCCTGGGGATTAATTGCGTTTTCTATAATATAATATAATGTAATATAATTTCATGTAATATAAGAATAATCATGAGAGAATGAGCGTATCGTGGCCATGTGATAGCGCATGACAATATACCTTGAACAGAGTAGAATGGGATTGCACCGTTAGTTACTTACATGAACTGATTAATAATAGTTAAGCTCATATCTAAATAGTTATTAAAACAGCTTCAAACATTAAGAAAATACATGAATACTAAAACTGCTGTGTGTTCGCTAAAGTATTATTAAAAACTAAGAAGTATGATATCTAGATAACTAATGTCTGACTAAATATTCAGAACTTTAAAAGATCTAAATGATGTATGTTGGAAACATAGATACAACTTAGCCAATGGTACAAATATAATATATTATGTGCTTGATTATCTACAGCGGGGAAAGAGAATACCACTTCCATATGAGGCTGGCAAATTACCATTTAAGCGAAAACCCTTCATGTATTTATGTCTAACAATTGCTTATGTTCTTCAGCTAGTTTATCTAGCGGGCGTCACCTGCATATGAGATTGGCTAATTATCATTCATGTGAAAAAATCTTATAAAATTATCTTTATGTCAACATGAAATTCTAACCTACATTTTTCAAACTAAGGAGCATCATCGCTAAGTAATTCTCTGGGGATTTAATTAGTAAATAACTATTTTAGTTATGTTAGTTTTCTATTCATGCTAAATAATTAACAACAGAGTTCTCAGCCTATAGAAACAGGATGAATGGCAATCAACAATATTGTTCCATTGTGTCTATAGAATCGCATACATTGAACTGCATATACTGCCAACCTACTCTATATCGATCTCTAATGATCTGAGAATACTGCTTGGAATACATGAGTTATGTTTAGCTAAAGAACACTATATTAACCTGGCTATGGTGGTTATTGTGGAGGATTTCAGGGAGTAATAGCTGAAGCAAGAGGTGATCAAAGCGGCGAAATGAAGGGTCTATATATGAAAACTTGATTATAATCAAGCGGTACTCTTCCTATGACAATCATTGATATTTCAGATGTTTCAGTAAATTTCAAAAGAAAATCGTCAAAAAAGCTGGTTAAAGTATCTTTACTATCACTTCTTAAAACCAGAAAGAAAAAGTGAAATAAATTATCACAATTAAATAAACTATTCAGCTGCGTCTTGAGTTTCCTACCGCCAATACTCAGTAGATTCACTTTAAATTATTACGATATCAATTATGATCAAAACTCCAGTCGTTGGTAAAGTTTTCAACTTCATCGACATTTTCACCCCGTAATATTTATAGATGGATGAAAGATGATGATGAGAAAACGTGTACAAACATCAGTGCTTTTAGTTTTAGACAGCATGCATCAGCGATGCATACTCTCCAAACTAAATAGGTGCTTACCGTCAGTTGACATGTAGCAGATGTTCCTAAAGCACAACAACAAAGTGTAGTCCGACACAAGAACACAGATAACATACTTCTTTGGTGAGCCCGCCATGGTGAGGAACCATGGTTCCACCTGACATATTTTTCCTGAAACTGAGGGAACATTCAAGCGATCATCACTTCTTGTTCAGACAGGGCAGTCAAGACAACTTCGATGTGGTTCTGTAATGAAGACAGCTTTACAGTCAACAAGTGTGTTGACTATAGAAATTATAATTTCACAGACTCAATCAGGAGTAATATTTGCATAGATTTGGAGAATATAATTCAGAGAAATTTCTTTCTTTTTGTTTCAAGAAATACGAGAATTTCTTACCATTCCCCTCGCCCCCCCAAAAAAGGGAAGTTTTATTTTTTAGACTATCTTTGAAAAACTTTAATGATATGAATGATCGCGAAGTTTTGTGATATTACGTCTTTTATTTGATAAACCGTTAGTTGTTAGCTACTCCTTCTCTGCTCGTCAATACAACAGGGATAACTTCATCTCCATCACCTGTAACAGGTCGAAAATGCATTGACTGAAGTTATGCACATTCAGTAGTACAACTCTGATTTGCTATGGCTTGGTGAAGTATCGATATTTCTCTCCATAAGCGAGGCTTTCTAGATTAATAGTTCGCACATGATGTTGAAAACCTATTCGTATATTCAGGAGTCATATAGTAACATTAATGACCATTACGTCATTCATGATAATTCTATAAAATTATTTTCATTTAATTGCCAGCCTGGTTGGCCGAGTCGTTAGCGTATTCGCTCTCCAGCCAAAATGCCGCGGGTTCGAATCCCGCCATGGGCATGAATGTTTGTGATTGTCTGTGAATATACTAGTGATGATGGTCTGGGGTAGACAGCGTTCGTTTAGATGATGAAGGTAATTGCGGTTGGTGGAGACGGAAACTCGTAGAGTAGATGCCCTCCCTCAATGAGTCTTTGGATTCCCTGGAGGTGTTACATTATAAATTTAAAAAAAAATTAATTATTGATTTTTATAATTGGATATGAAACTGCTTAATGCACTCAACCTGGATCCCGGAAGAGTAAAAATTAGTCTGTAAAGCCGAGTCATGCAGTGCACTCTTCCAGCATGTTTAAAATGATCTCCATATGAAAAATATATGGCGATCATTTTACACCTGAATTTGTTCATAAGCCTGTAAAATGTTGATTACTTCTCTTTTTTTATATATATTTCTGACGTATTTCTGTTAGTCTAGTTAATACGTTTTGAGAATACATCATATTATCTTTCAGTTTTTATATATCAGTAAACAAAACCCACTT
The DNA here is from genome assembly GCF_054136105.1 of Typopeltis vanoorti. Lineage (NCBI taxonomy): Eukaryota > Metazoa > Arthropoda > Arachnida > Uropygi > Thelyphonidae > Typopeltis > Typopeltis vanoorti. The sequence goes on along the minus strand of NC_143556.1, from coordinate 109,361,611 downwards.
GTTTCGTTTCACATTGAGAGTGGTATAAGAAATGTCCATTCGCTGGTTTGATTATTTCCTTCCTTTTCGCAATTACACTTCTCACATTAAAAAAAAAAAGCTGAGAACAAATAAAAGTCAATTTTCTCTGAAAGTGTTTAGTGGAGAAAATTCTCTTTTAGCACAAACGGTAGTCGCAGTACTTTGGTTCCTTGATGAATGTATTGAGCGCAACCTCTACACTTCCTTGCTTTACTTCTGTCGTATTTACATGGTACAATCGTAACATCACAACAAGAGATTATTATGATTCCATTATGTCAGAAGGCTAACCTTTTTACATTATTCTTCTCTTCCAACTTTTGTATATATATAGGCAAACCATCTCACTCTATACATGCATGTCAGTTTTCACTGGCGAAACACCGGAAAATGCATGTTAATTCATGCATTTTCCTGTGTTTCGCCAGAAATGAAATCACATCGAATATTAGAACGTGTTAAATGTCTGCCAACAAGCTTTTGGATTCTGATGACATCCTCCAGTGGTTGTTATTATCTGTGGTTGACAATAGATTTTCTTCCATGCTCTAGGGGTAAAACCTGAATTTTATCAGTAATTTTATGATTTGATTGTGATTTACATGAATTTGTATATAAATTAGAAAATCGACATGACCGTTGTTCGGAAGCGTTCACTGTAGTATACAGTGGCGTTTGGATTTGTGAAGGAAATTTTGAGAATATGAATAAGCGTGAGGATACATATTATCAAGGGAAGAACTAGAACGGTAATATTTCAAAAATAAACAATGCCGGTCCTCGCAATAACATATAGCTCTTTGCGACTCATTCAACATAACATCAAAGAAAATTTAAAAAAAAATGATGGCTTTGGAACTCGAACAATTTGAAGCAAAGGAACATATGTCTTGGGATATTATCCGGCTGATTGTGGAAGGTAGATGCGACTATATGAAGAAAAAATATACAGATTTCATAACATATAAAGACGATCAGTTCTTCGCTTGGATGCCATTTCAGTATGTTTGTGGGATAACGAGTATACGGAAAGTGCTGGATGTCACTTGAGAAAAAAAGGTAACTAAGCATATCTAAGTCCACAGTTCGGTGAAGAAATGGAAATCCACGTAGTTGGATTTCCGGTAGGACTACGGAGGACTAAAATAGTGACTTAGTGGAGTCAATTCTTCTAGAGAATTGACTCCACTAAGGTCAGCTCATGCAACATCAGTGTCTCATTTTCCGTAAGGATTGCATCCCATGAATTTTCACAAGAGCTGTGATAAAGTGTCATAGGCTATGATGCAATGAACTCGGACTGTGGAACAATAAAAATTGGCCTGTAAAGCTAAGAGTCATGCTGTGCGCGCTTCCAGTATTTTCGATTTATTTGGAATGAAAAATATAGGGAGATCATTTTGCAACCTGAGTGTGTTTTTCCAACGATAAAGAAGTTAGAAGCATAGGATGTTATCCATACCTCGTGAATTTTTCTCGAGGTATGGATTACATTCACTGGTTGTAGTGTATGCAGTCATCACTACCAAACCACAATGATATTTGGAACATTTGTGTGACATTATATTTATTCAAAACAACTATGCGTCATGAAAAGAAGAAAAAAAAAAAGAAAAAACATTGCAAACCTGTGGTATGTTGAAAATATCAGGAGATGGACAGGAATGCACATTTCAGATATGGCTATTGCGATTATTCATTAGTAGAACTTGCTGTTCTAAAGAAGAAGTGGAACACAACACTTTTTTAATAAAAGAAAAATAAAAGAAACAAAATTCTTTACATATTTTATTATTATTATTATTATTCCACAAACACGAAGTTGGCAGCACTATCTAGCTTCAACGTTTGGAAATTTGCCAATTTCCAAATGTTTAGCGTGTGACTGATTTCATTGTTACCCTGCAGGCAAAGATGAAAACGCATAAAGATATGGCAGTTAATTGCCACCTCTCGTATTCTTAGTCATAACTCGTATGTTACTGTGTGTTAATACAGTGTGAGTTTATGGTCGATTTTTCTGAGTTTGAGGATTAAATAATATTTTCCAGAGATAGGAGGATCTGCTTAACTGCTCCACAGATTATTCATTCAAGAACAGGCCGAACAAAGTCTAAAAAATTCTTGTAGTGAATCGAGTGTATAAATATTTTCTGTTGCCAATGTCGCGTCATTTGCCGACACTACCATACGACTAAGCATGCACTCATTAACTTTCTACCAGAAATTATGTGGAAAGCTTTCCTCGATGGATTGAAGCAATTATTAGAGTGAAAGATGGGCTGGGACATTATTTGTTTTTGTCAATGAAGAAAAGTTTTTGTTTATATTTAAACAAGACTTTTCCCATACTTTTGGTGGGGTAGTTTAAGTGCAAATGTGTAGTCGTAGCTCACACTTAGAAGAAAGCAATGAAAACATCTGAAATCCCATTTAAGTTATTCTTATTAGGTTCTGTTCATGATAAAAAAAAACTGACATTATTTACTAGGGATAAATGATGCCAACGATACCAATAATTACGAAATTACAAACATTCCGGAATCATTAATAGAAGCATCTTGCAAATTCTTCAATTATTATCTTCAAAATTGTGACGTCAGGTCACAATTTTCTGATCCTAAACAGTTATTAATAATTTATTTATTTTCCGAATGCCGTCAATAGCTACAGTTCATTCATTAATTTATCCATTTTGTTCGTTTCTTTCTTGTAAATTATAAATAGTAATTTCTCTTATGGATCACTAACGATTATTAATGCAAGTTTGCCACAAATTATCTTAATTTTTATTTTGAGACATTTGTTACAAAGAAGAGAAAAACTAAAACACTCACGAAAATGAAACTTACACCATTAAGGAGAAAAAGTCGGAGTTTTATTTAGAAATACTAATCGTGAGCACCACTAGTGACTCTGCAAATAGCATTAGTTCTCTGATTCCCTCAAATCCGAGACGTGACACGAGTCGAAGAACTCGTGGATTTCTTTATACTGTTTTATGGCTGGAAGAACATTATTATGAACACTCTATGTGGAGCTTACACTGCAGCTATATATTCGATTACTGAAGAAGAAGAAGCAGAAAATCAGCTAAACTCAGAAAGAAAGCAATAGAAAACGGTGATCTGCGAAATAAGCAGAACGCCCTTCTGAGTAGAAACGAAAGCAAAGTCACCGGAAGAAAAACATTGTTATTTCGAAGGAAAATATTATATTCAGAGCTTTTTTGTTGCTTTATTATTGTCATAATAACTACACGTGGATGTTGAAATTTCATAATTACTGATGAATGAATAAGGATATCACAGGGCAAATTTCCAATATTTTGAATTTTTCTACTATTAGTATTAAGATCATTATCTGATAGTGTCTTACTCTCTAACTATTTTAATACAATGCTCAAGAATGATCAAAAGGTCCATCTAGATAAATTTAATCATCACACACACACACACACACACACACGTTCGCGCGCGAATTCAAGCTCTCTCAGCAACGAACTGTATGTTGATTGTTTAACAATCGCGCATGCGTTTAAAATCATGTCGAATTATTCATTTCTTTTTTTTTTCCTGTCGCGCTATCATGGAACATTTTCTGTCTTATGTCATTTGCGCAAAACATTAATGCATAATGGATGATTCACTGTTTATTGGAAACTATATCATCTTTGGACTCCAAATTAAAAAAAAAAATAGTTCAAATGTACACCTCCAAACATTCCACTGATGTATTTAATTTTGTATGATAATATGCTTATGTTATTAATATACAAGTAAATTTTGGTATATTGTAATGAAACTCATTTATTGAATCAGAATTTTTTTCTGTATTTGTATCTTTCTTCGAAACTAGCTATAAAATGTGCACTGGTTAATCCAATTACGCCACTGATTTAACTATTTGACATGAAAAGTTGGGATATAATCCCGTCGTCTTTAGGAAGATAAAGACTTCGACATATAACGTGAAAGAAGGAGAAAGACGATATCTCTGGTTTCTGAAGTACAATATTTCCGCTTAGTTGAACGTCAAGTTCGTATCAACTTTCTCCCAACTTCGGAAAATAACAACGCTGTAAATCAATGCCTCGATTACCGACAACATCCAGTGAGTTTGTTTATGAATACTCTGCCTTCTGCACATTAATGGAGAGAGAGGGAGAGAGAGAGAGAGAGAGAGAGAGAGAGAGAGAGAGAGAGAGAGAGAGAGAGAGAGAGAGAGAGAGAGAGAGAGAGAGAGAGAGAGAGAGAGAGAGTTACACTACAATCTAATTAGTATGTCGTGCATCACTTATGATCACTGCAGCTCATTTACTGATTGCTAGAAACAAAGTGCACTCGAATTGAAAACAGCGTGATTGTATTTTGTTCCAGGCATCTTCACAATTCAAATCACACGTGCGTGCCATCTGGTGTAATAACTATGTATTTTTAAAGGATTCATTATTCCACTACTCAATTACCGCATGCTGGCTTGCCATTTGCATCAAATTCAGCGTAATAAGTAACTTTCTATTCATTTTCTTTTCTTTCTTTTTTTTCTGTTGTTGTTGTTGTTGTTGAAAATGGTGCTGAAACGTAATGAAAATGTTGCTTACATTACAAAATAATCCAAAGGGATCTCAAACGGTGCTTACAAATTTGTTTTTTATAAGCAATCTCTTTTATTCGAGCTATATTTATAAACTATTATCTACTTATGAAAAATGTGTTCTGTTCATGCTGGTTCAGTACAGGGTCACGGAAATGATGGGGCGTTGCCCTTCTGTTGTAAAGCTAACTGCTGGGAAGCGAGAAACCTGTATAAGGGTTTTTCAAGTGAAGGTAAATAAGCACGTCTCACATGATGATCGCAGAATTTTCTCTGGAAATTTGGATTTTTCGTTGTAAAACAGAAAAACTGTCTAAGAACAAATGTAATACAGGTGTAATACACCAGCTGCATGTGTTCTATCTGGGAAAATAGTCCTCATAATTAATCATAACAGGTTGCCTATACGGTTTGAGAATGACTCTCCGAACATTACGTGGATCGAGAAATCAGGGGTTCAAATCCCTTACCCTGGAACACTCGCAAATCTATTGGAAGCAACCTTAGAAGGTAGTACAACATTTCTCCTGTAGAGTTCAAAGGCCTGAAAGACTCCATGCCATGCCATCTAGTAACACTTCTGGCATCAGTAAGAGGCTACCATATATAGGGACGGTGGCCATAATATGTTGACTAAATTGTGTGTTCTTGAGTAATCACCAAAATTCACCTTCTACGTATACATTAATTTACAAATAATTCACTCATAGCATATCTTTTTCATCTGCTTCAGTTCTCACATCATTTATTTATTTTCCATACATATTGACACACAGGACAATATTAACATGCTCAATTTTGCTAAATTACTTTACTATTCCCCAGTCATAACATTCAATTGTTATGGCTGTGGAATGGTTATCACTGCCAATCCATGGTTAGTATGTTCTTTTTTTTTTCTGGGACGATATTTATGAAGCATTAGAGAGGGGAGGGAGACACAAAACGTAATCACTGATTTTTAGAATAGGAAATCGAAATTGCATTCTGGACTGGACAGAAAAAAAAGCATTGCAATGTGCAGTTGTTTTTCTGATTGAGAATGAGTCAGCAAAAGAAGGCAGTTGGATTACTACTAATGAGAATGACACAACCAACAGACGGTAATAACAGAAAACCAATCATGAGTGCTTATGAAAAAGAGAAAATCAGCACCATCACTCAGATTCTCAGAAGGTGGTATGAAATCTTTGCTTATCTTAATAATATATGGAACTGCCTGCTAGCAATTATATATATATATATTATATATATATATATATATATATATATATATATATATATATATATATATATATATATATATATATATATATATATAAAATTAACCAACTTTTCGTATAGTTACTTTTGTTGAACAATTTTTGACAGCTCATCCTAGTAACACCTCCTATTATTAAATGAACGAATCTTTACAGAAGAAAGAAAGAAAGAAATATAACCAGGCTCAGTAGTTGGAAAACTATTCCATTGTCATCATATCAAATGCCAATCAAGTGTAAAGAAAACCACATTATCGAAAGTTCAGTTGAAATTAACTGTCAGAAGCGTCAGTCTTCCTCAGTAGACAGCTGCTGTAGTATAATTATCGGGAACCACTTATTGACCGTTGCCTTATCTTCGACTTGTTTTCGTTTAGCCGTTACCTAACGATACATCAGTGCGTTTCTAGGAATATCGGAAATATTTCTGGAGGTAATGCACTTTCTGGTGAAGGAAATTTGAAGAATGGTTTACCAACATTCTTCAAGATAATTAATAGTTTCGTTGTCATGTTTCTTCTTTCAGCAGATTCTATTACAATTCCTATCCATTAATATCACAATTGTATTTTGCTGATGAATATTAAGAGCATCTACTCAACTGATGCTATAGTATCAGTTACGAAATTTTTATTTATGATATTTTTTAGCTCGTTACGTTATATCTGAACTATAGCTTAAAGGTCAGTTTTAGTTTATATGTAAATAAACACGAAATCCTATAATTGAATGGAATTAATGTTCGACTTTTAATAAGGACAACTCATCAACTATGACAAATTCCAAATTCCTTTCATCATGTGAATAAATTAACATTTTGTTTTAAAATTTAACATGATATTACTTCTGTTTCATTCAGAGAATCTGTTTTACTAGATTTGCCGTTCCCAGTGCTTTATGGAAATCGATTCTGTCATAGACTCATTGAAGATACGTCCCTATTAGCCACTGTATATACGGTATACATCATATTTATATTTTAGCTCACTATGCACTGTGTATCGTAGGGCAATTGGAACAGCATGATAACAATGAGACCGCTGTTCACAGGACACAGCTCTTGGATAGGTTTGTTTCTGGGCGGGGGGAGATATATCGCTGCCTTATCCAACTTAGGTGTTCGCATTTTTGGGACTTGGATTTCCCCTTGAACATTAGCTAGTTAGCCACTATATAACGTATGTATAGTGGCTAATGGGCTACGATTGAAGGGAATTCCGAGTAAGCTATGCATGCTTGGATTCCAGGAGAGGGTTCCAACAGGAAACTGTCGTTAAGCGAGCCGTCATAAATCGAACCCAGTTTTCCCATAGAGAGTTGAGAGAAGTTTCTTTCCAATTTAAGAAATACAAAAATTAAAGGCACTGTTCATGCTTAGGAAGGGGAATGAATTGAGGGGAACAAGAGGAGTTTAAAAATATATTTATATTTAATTTTTGTTCTAAAGGGACAATCCAGTGTGATTTTAATTTGCTTAGTTCTGGAAGCTTAAATTTTATTTAAACCGTTTTTCTTTTAATAATGATGTACAAATATCATGATATTTTGTAAGTGTCCATCATATTATTAATTTCATAATTCTGATATTTTATTGAATATTAAAATATGAATTATAGCAGTAGAGTGGGATATAATATTATAGTAGTGCGGTTATCCAATGGAGGGGGCTGATAAAACTATAATAACTTTGAATAGTTATTTGAAATGGATGGAGTGTGCTTCATTTTCATTGTATTTTCTATTCCTGAATTACACAATATTTGCAAGCATTGCTTTATTCAGATACGGTTATATTTTAATTATTTCTTATTTCGTAAATAGTAACTTACCTTTTCGAAGCTATACAAGTCGAATGGAAACGCAAAACATTTCCTGTTGATTTGCCTCAAATGCAAACTCAACAGTACATTCAATTTACATGAATTTTCATATTATGTCTCAGATTATTGAAAACAGTTTCAATAATGACGACAATGCTTACATCACAAAGAGACAAAAAAAGATAAGTTCTTCCATATTACGAAATATATCTAATTACGCATCCAAACAGAAATATGTAATCATGTATGTTAAAATCATATTAAGTCATATAAAAATCATATTAATCATATTAAAATATTTTCAAGTTTTTTTATTTATAATCTCGAATAATTTAGATTATATTTATAATGTAGATTAATATGATTTATAATGACTAACAAACCACAACAGTTAATAAATGAGCAAGTCTTCGTGCAATAAACTTTGGTACAGTTACACCTAACACACATCTTACAGATTTGTTTAACTATTATCAGGAGTGTAGTACAAGAACAATGCGGATCGGTCATCTGTCTAAGGCACTTTGCAACAGAGCATTCCAGACTAATAGTGTCGTTAAACATTCCTCATGTCAGTAGTTTCTGCTTTCCAATACAGCCATTGCAGAGATAGATTAATTAAACACCTAGATGCCAGAGATAACTTCACAAAGCAACAAAGTAGATAATTCTGAAGATAATAGCAATTCCAGTGATAGTAAATGAAATTTATTGAAATTACCTCGCATGTTTCCGTGTCATGTTTGATTTAATGAGTTAAGCCGAGAAATAAAGCGAGGTAATTGTTGTTCACCTTATATAAAATTAAACATTCAGTTCAATATTTTGATCTATCTATTTATCTACGAGTATATACAGGTAGATAGATAGATAGGGTGTCCCATAAGTTTCTAGATATTTCGATAATTCATAAAAATTAGAAAAATTGCTATTTTTCTAATTTTTGCAGTTTGCAGAAATATTGCGAAAGTGAATCGCAAGGAGGGGTATTTTTTTTTGGCGGGGAGAAAAAAGTTACTTCAAATTTTTACAGATCGAGGGAGCTGTAGGACATGCATCATTTGTAAATAAGTGCAAATGAGAGTTTTATAAAACGCAGGGTGTACTGCAGACAGCTCGTAATGAATGCGTGCAAATTCCCAGTCATTGGGGCGAATAGAATAATTTTTTGTGAAAACAAAAATGTTCCTGTGATGCTTACTTTGGTGGTGTGATGATTAGGCACCATGAAGGATGCGGAATAGTGACATTTTCGCTATGCCTGTGATTCTTTCTTGTTGCTTCCCTTGCAATGCTTACATCGCGTGTTGATTGTGCCGCTAGGGCATTCCTTTGAGATACTACAATGCTGGTATTGGCTTTAGATAACACTAGTCTGCATGTTCGAGGGCGATCTGAGAAATTTCCAGTTTTCTCGAAACGCCTTATTAGAGACTGTATTCTGGCAGGAGTGATAGGATTTCGACATTACTTCATTCTTTTCTGTGTTCGAAACTTTCGTAAAACTTCCGCTACTGATTCCCCATTTAAGTAAGACAACTTCACTAACAGTATCTTATCCACCGAAGTAAGCATCACAGTAACAATTTTTTCTTTTCACAAAAAAAATTTTGTTCGCCCCAATGAGTGGGAATTTACACGCATTCATTACGAGCTGTCAGCGGTACATCCTGCGTTTTATAGAACTCTCCTTTGCACGTATTTGCAAACGATATTTTGTCCGTGAAACAGTACAGTTTGTTGATTGTGATTTCGAACATTATTTAACCGTTTATTATTATATGTGCAGAAAGTCAACAAAATGCAGAATGAGAATTTTTTATCTTCAAAGTAGTTGTTAAAAGTGGAACTACATGTCGATTGTTAGTGATAAATTATTTTTAGAGAATAATTCATTTATATGATTACCTGCTTTCGCAAGTGATTTCAGGTTCATATGTACATTGCGATTAGGTATCAGGGATATTTACTCTCAGATTTAATTTTGTACGTTATCGAAGGACGGTAATGTGAATTTCCGTTCTTGATAACTTATAGTAAATAATATACCAGTGACATAAAAATGGCAATGCAAGTTTATAACAACATACATCAAAAGCACACTTTTTTTTAATTATTCGTTTGTTTGTTTGTTTCAGCATGTTACAATCTATTTTTTCTTTGATTTTATTTCTATAACGGATTCAGAAATATTCTGCTGGTGTGCGTCAACAAAGGAGTTTTTCTAGGAAGCCTCGTTGCCTAAATGATGTTTCGCCGTTACCTCCAAACCGTAAATCGAATTTAAAGTTTTATACGATCGGAAGTGCACATGCTAGTACTAGATAATGGAATTGTCTATTTAAAATGCTATGAACGCAGTTTCTAAATTGCGAAAATCATGACAATGGAAATTAGGTAAACGACGAGAGAGATAAATTAAATCTGAGAGTAAATATTCCTGATACCTAATCGCAATGTACATATGAACCGGAAATCACTTGCGAAAGCAGGTAATCATATAAATTAATTAGTTCTCTAAAAATGTATCACTAAATCGGCAGGTAGTTCCACTTTTAACAACTACTTTGAAGCTGAAAAATCTCATTCTGCATTTTGTTAACTCTGTACACATATACGAAAGATAAACGGCTAAATCAGAAATTCTTTTCTTCTATGTTTTTCCACAACAAAGGCATCAAATTGAATTACAGGATGCTTTCAACAGATTAAAAAAGAGGTGGTTTCAACCTCATTCAGCAGTTAAAATCATAAACGTCATAAAGTGTGGAAGACCAATTCATATTCCAGAACTAGTAATTTTTTTAGCTAAAAACAATATTAAGGTAAAATGCATTGATGAAACACAGGATCGTAATGGACAAACGTATCTTTATTTGTAAGTTACGCTTCAGAACAGGGGCGAATGCTGGTCTTGAAATTCATGCTTGCTCTTGTTATCATTCAGGGAGTGAGGGTGTGATTGAAGTCTGATTAGCGGAATAATGAATTACTCGCCATTTAAAACTATATATTTAGAAATTTATGTACATTTAATCATACACATTCAACATTTATTTTACAAACGATATTCTATCTTTTTCAATTTAGCTACTTGAATACAAATTCTACCCTACGGTTCTTCTTTATGAACTAGTCAATAACATTGTCATAAAAAGTTGGTTGTAACTTAATTTTCCTAAGCAATACGCACACTTGTAAAGGCTGGCTGAAACTCACTGGCTAGAGCTACTTTAACTGCGTATGGCTTTGTGTTTAAGACGACGTGAAGGGAGCGGAAGTGGCTATGCGCGCGCATGAAATCACAGTGCTGCAGCGAGAACCTGGAAGCTCCTACAACCAAGCAAGCCAAGGTAGCTTTGACTAGACGAGCAAGCATCGGCCTTCGATACACAACGCAAAGATCAATTATTGCCGCTTGCGCGGCAATAATTGATCTCTGCGTTGTGTATCGAAGTGAACATTATTTCAGCTTTGAAATAATGTTCACTTTGTTATGTAATTTTACATCGCTGAAATGAAGCTGTATGGCTCTTTCTTTTAGTAATAGATAGTTCCGCTGATCGCAGAGATTGTCCAACACCAGGGCAACTCGTTGCAAAGTTGCAGAAAGCTACACACACATCTGAGGTTGCTAAGATTCATTCATATTCAGATAACTTTATTACAGTATGTTGTTATAATTGTTCTGTTTTGTTATTAGTTATTGTTGTTAATCTCTTACTGTGCGTAATTTATAAATTAAACTTTGTCATAGGTACAGTATTTATGTATAGGAAAAAACATAGTACAGGTATCCCTTGCTTAACGCGGTTTTGCTTAACGCGGGATTTGATTAACGCACCGAAATTAATTGCGACAATCCCTTGATATACGCGGCAAAAGTTTTGATTAACGCGCCTTTAAATTTACCACGCAAAAACATGTAAGCCTCGAGGAGCGTTTCCTGGACGAGAGAAAGAAAGAAAGTTGTAAGCAGATGACGTCATTCCTCCCACTAAGCATTAAGAGTATGTATATTGCAAGCCCCAATTGTTCTGGTGTATTTAAAAAATACAGCAGAACTTTGTGTTTAGATAACGCACCTGGTCATCCAAATTCTCTTAATGATCTGTGTGATGGAACAATTTTATATTTTCTACCAAATACGACATCATTTCTACAACCCATGGACACGGGCTTCATTGCAACGTTCAAAGCCTATTATCTTAAAAAGACATTCTGAATTACAAAAAAACAATAATGGGAGAAAATGCGATTACGCTACAAGAAGTTTCGAAAATTTTAACATTAAACATGGAATTGAAAACATCCATGACTCGTGGGAGCAAGTGTCTTCTAGCTGCATGAGAGCTGATTGGAAAATCCTTTCGCCAGAATGCGCTAATGACTTAGGTGGTTCTCAAAATCCTCTGAACAACGTGTTTCAAGAAATCGTTGCAATTGGTGAAGACTTTGGTTTTGATGCAGAAGATGTTAAAGAATTATTGAATTCAAACTCAAAAGATTTCAGCGATAACGATCTTCTTGAAACTGAACATCAACGCGCATATGAAGACACCGAACAAATGGAATGTGATGAAGTTCCAAAGGTAACAATCAAAGAACTGGATGGAATATTTCGCAGTTTAGAATCACTTAAGCAGCAAGTAATGGATATGGATCCAGATGTTAATCGAAGAATGCTTGTTTGCAGAGGTCTGGAGAGTCATTTTGCTTGTTATCGTAGAATTTATGCTGATAAGAAAAAAACTAAACTGTTCAAACGACTCTTTATAACTTTTTTTGATAACAAAGTGCAGTAACTAATGTAGGTACAAGTTTTTATTAAACATTTCCTTTGCATTCATTTTTATCTTTCCTAAAAGAGTACCACATAAAACGAACTATTAATACAGTAATCGATCATGTACGAATTGTAATTTTTACCATTGATTATTATATTTGATTAACGCGATTTTGATATACGCGGTAACATCGAGGGATTAATTAACCGCGTTAATCGAGGGATACCTGTATATACACAGGGTTCGCTACAATCCGCGGTTTCAGGTATCCGCGGAAGACGATGGAACCAAACCCGCGGAAACGGGGGGGCCCTACTGTACATTCTTTTCATTTTACATCGATTTTAATGATCTTTAATTCTTGGAAAAAAAAGTATTCAGAATTAATACAGTTTTTAGCACAATTTCGTATATAAAAAAATTGACTGGCATATTTTATTAAAAATCAACTAATTAATTAATACCAAAACCCTAAATTAAATTATTTCAGTTTAAAAGCAAAAACATCATAAAACTAACAAGTACAATAATATTAAATTACATACACTTACCTCTTAAAAATGTATTTTTCTGTTTAAATTTGTTTCACTATAAATTACAATTCATACTTCACTCAGTGACTCAATAGACACAGACGAAACACGAACTGGTATCTGTTCACAACACCAATGAACATTTTTTTACAAATCAGAAAAAATATGAACCAAAAATTGGAATTTTTTACTCTATCCCGGGGAAGTGCTCCGTTTGCCCCCCCCCCCTTCCCCCACTCTGCGAACGCCCAAGACCATGCGATTGCATTTTTATCGATGTATGAAAGTTTTTAAAGTGCACAGCGCATCAGTGCTCATCTTACTGGTCTAATGAAATTAATTGCAGGATAATTTTAAATACTTCTGCATAGAGTGAGGGAAAAATCTGTTTGTTTTAGGATTTATTAGAAAACAACAATGAAGGAGAATGTTTTATTTGATTGGTATATTTGAAGTACTCACAGATGAAAATATGTGAACCATTATTTATAAGACATATAAGAATAGGAAGGAATAAGCATGAGTAGAAACACTTTCATTAATGGTAAACGAATTATTGATAATTATCATTTTTAACTGTTTAAATGTTCGGAAACATTGTTTTTTAAATGTTTGGAAACTCGTTTAGCAGAATATAAGTTCTTTTCGCTATACACTTTGGTATTAACTTTGTCTAGCTACTCACTAATGAAGCCTCAAAAAAGGCTGAAACCGGTCTGGGTAGTGACCTCCTCACCATAATGGGAAACTGTTGAGGGTTGTGGTTACTGAGCTTGAACGTTTTCAATAGTGTCGCATCGCTTTCGTTTCATCGACAAATGAAATCGGGGAAAGAGACAGAAGTAACAGTGTACTAAATCAGGTGAATACGGTGAGTGATCCAACGTATTAACTCAAAAACTGTCTCACAATGTTCGAACGATGAGATGGTGCATTATCGTGCATAAGTTCATAAGTTCACACCCCATCACCCATATACGGTAGTAACGTACTATAGGTTGACCAGCCAACCTCCTGTATATGGGCCCAACATAATAAAAAAAAATAAATAAATAAAGTGACCAACTGCCTGCATCACGATATTCATGCCGTACGCGACGAATTATCGCTATCAATCGCTTCAAAACTTCGAGATAAAACTCACCATTGACAGTTCGGCCAGGCGGAACGAATTCTTTGTGGATAATGCCCTTGGAATCGTAGAAACAAATCAGCATTGTCTTTACTTTTGACTTCTCCAAGCGACTTTTTTTCGAATGCCCCTCTTCTGGTGGTCTCCACTCAGCATTCTGACGCTTAGTTTCGGGCTCATACTCAAAACACCACGTTTCGTCACCAGTGACGATCGCTTCAAGGAAGTTTGAGTCCTTACGAGCTGTTTTAATGAGGTCCTCGCAGTGTTCAATTCGATACATTTTTTGGTCTTCGGTCAACTTGTGGGGAACAAATCGCGAAAGGCCCAAACTCTCGGTCAAAATGTTGTGCACAGTTGATATTTGAATCCGCAATTCATCTTCAATCAATAATCTCACGGACGATTTCGGGTTTTCTTTGATGAAATCACGCACTTTTTTGGATGTTAACTTTGCTCAGTCCAGTTTTTGGAGGGCCTGGCTTTTCATCGTCCTCAAGCGTCTCACGACCACTTTGAAATCGCTTAAACCACTCGTAAACTTGAGTACGGGATAAGCATTGATCACCATATGCTTTTTGAAGCATTTGATGCGTTTCGGTAAAACCTTTACCAAGTTTAACACAAAAGTCAATCGCAGCTCTCTGTTTGAAACTCATGTTCCCATCATCCGTCAAAACACACTATCACTCTTGGCACTATAACTTGACTTCTAATGAAACAAATGTCATAAACAGTTGAAACAACACTAATGATGGTTGCAGCTTTCGACAACAAAAAGATACAACAGGTGGCGCCACAAGTTTCTTCTGTATTCGAAAAGTTCGGCTCCTTTTTGGACAGAGTGTATAAGTGATGTCATAAAAACCATCTCATAAATATGAACGGTACTTAAGCAGATAGGTGGCTGCAGTTTAGAAGTAGTTACTTGGCTGATATTACTGATTTAATTATTAAACTTATAAATTACTTGTTGAATTTGTGCAGTATTGTAAAAGGAAGACGAACAATTCCACTAATCATGAAAGACAAAATATTTTTAATTATTCACATCTAAATTACAGCCTGCTACAGTTACTATACATGTGAGATATCCACATATGAGATATTCTTTATGACATTGTTGAATACAATCATGAACTAAACATTAACACATAATGTTTAAAAATCGAAAATAACACATCTATTAATATAATAATAGTTATAATGTCTGCTATTCTAAATTAATAATTAAAACTATTCGCATTATTTTTCAAATTAAGTTGTTTAAAGTAAATGTAGTTATTATTATTATTATTAGAATCGTTAATTAGAAATGATCTTCACTGCTTAATGTAAATTAAAGATTATGTATTTAATTCGTGTAATTAGTCTAGCCCAATTCTTTTTGCAATCACAACTCTCCAACGAGAATTATTTTCCTTTAAATGTCCTCTTACCAATGACTTAGCAATGCACCCTTTTTCATAGACATAATCGACTCTTTGCCCAGTGTTTAACACTTGGTTTAAAGATTCTGTTTCATGCACGAGTGCGATCAACATTTTCTAGATCGTTTTACTTTAAGATAATACCTTTTACAGTGTTTACTATTGCAGCCCCCCCCCATCTCCTTGCAATATATAAAGCAGCGCAGTGTTCTCGTCATTGTTGAAAACATTGGCAGAAGTGCTTTGTTTTTTAACTCGGAAAGAACAGCTTATTATTTATTTATTATTATTATTATTTTTTATCTTTACGCTGTCATGAAATTTTCTCTCTTCTATACAAACTTGAGTTTTATAACACCGAAAAACGCACTTGTATCAGATTTAGAGGAAAAGAAAGTATACAATCGTGCTATATTTTAGTCGGAAATTCCTTCCCAAACGAATAGGAGTGAGCGGGAACGTTGTTGTGATGAAAAGAATCAATGTGTTGTACCTTCATTGTCGCTGCGTTTTTCGTTGGAGTTGCTCCTTTTCTCATGGCAAATTCCTTGATCAGCCTTCATATTTTCATCTGTTTTGCCAACGATTAATGCCTCCAATGTTCAGTATCAACAACCGATGTCACTCTGTTTTTGAAGTTGGAAAATCAATCGCATGTTTACTGAATGTCCTGCTTAATATTCAGTCATCACAGAAAGCCAATAGTAACATCTCGAAAGCTATGTTTTTTTTTTTTTCAATCGGAACTAGATGCGCTCGAGCAGTTACATGAAGTCTAATTTTTTGATGGCATGTAGCTAACAAATGACAAAACAACACAATTATCTGCAAGATCCAGCAGAACCTCGTGCTATACTGGTGCCATCTGGAGGTCAATTTCGAAAATTTTAAAATGTAGTTCGTATTCAAAGTCCAGCAAGTGTAGCAATATGAGATTAAGGAATGTTCCATTCTATTTATTGAAATACTCACGCTACCCATTTAGCCATAAATGGGTAGCGTGAGTATTTCATACTCACGCTACTACACCTACTACTTTCATACACCTACTATCTCCCCGTCTGACATAAATGCCAGACGGGGAGATAGTAGGTATGCGAAAACAATAACATGCCACTGCTGATTTCTGTTATAATATATTGCACAGTTTAAGAGAGTTGCATGCTTGACGTTATTATGACAGCCATAATTTCTTATTATTTTATACTGTAAATGTAAGGTTTCAAAATACGTGCCTTCTTAATTCATTATAGTATTTTGAGGGATGAAACCTGCAAGATACGTTTCTTCACAAAAACTCATTAATAATAACAATAAATATATTATAAATAAAATTATCCTTAAATATATTTAAAATAATACTTAGGATGCATTTAGTTTAGACAATAGAAAATAAATTATATTAATTTTTAATAAGCATTAAGCAAATATTGTTATTATTTTTTTCTTATCATTCAACAGGTACTACGCCATAATGTATCCATTGAGTTCCCGTTGGACAAAGTCGCGCGGTCCAGTCATAATAACGCTCATATGGTTAGCGGCCATTGGCCTTTCAAGTGTTCAATTTGTGCATGGAAGGGCCGAAAAATTTCGATGGGCGGGCCAAGAAATGTACGATTGCAGCGAAGTGTGGGAGGAGTTTGATGGAAAGGTAATTTAGACTGTTTTTATTTTATCGAAGATATTTTATAGTATTTTCACTATGTAGGATTTTCCCTGAAATAAGTTGTATTTTTAAGATACTGTTATTTTCTCAAAAAACACTTCTGCCTTATTTTTAAAGAGTCGGTCGATAAAAGTAAATATTTGAAGAATCATGAGATAAATCGTATCGAATGGCAATATTACTAAAATAGAAGAAAAATTTCTTGTACAGTATTTATTAAAATAAATTCATGATAAAATTACACAATGCTCACATTCTGTAATTTTTTTTTACGAATTTACTTTAATGAACTCAATGAAATGACAGAAAGTACTGTGCAAACTGTAAGTGGATTTCACTAAAATTTACAAGGATGACCGCTGAAAACTGCAATTGATTCTTAAGTATGCTACTTTGGATTTCTTATTATCAGTATGTTAGCTGGATATATATTCTGTTTTATAACACAGCAATACGTTTTAGAAAAACTATTTATAAAACAAATTCCGACAAATAACTTTTTTCCCGATACGCCTATAAAAGGTTTCGTAATAACATTCTAGCAATATAAAAATTTGCAACTACCTCAGTCAACAAATTCATTTTGTTCGTTTATTAGTCCAATTCTTCTCTCCGTATTCATATGATAACTTCTCACTAACTAAATAACTTTTGATTAATTTCCGGATATTTCATATGTGATAAAAAAAAAGCCATTTTAAATACTTGAATCATTAGTTAGACATTTTTAAATTATATAAAATTAAATTACACTCTGCGTCAACGCAGAATGGAATACACGTGATGCGGGCTGGAATGTCTGTTCTCTGTAGCGGTGATATTCGATTAACATTTAGCTGTGCAGCTTCTTATAGGTATAGTTTGTGGCGTTTTTCGGACTCGGAGAGAGATAAGTGCTAGTGTTATTTTGTGTTTCTTAAGTAAAAGCTGTAAAATGACATCCTTTGTAAAAATGAAGTCACGTATCCGATGTGTTCCTCTTTGTGTATCGATATCAGTAACTTCATCATGGTATTGTGTTTTCTGGTTACCAGAGCTAGAGGCAATGTCGAGTATTGCTTTCTTTTCAGGATAGTAATACTCAACATTGCCTCTAGCTCTGGTAACCAGATAAGTTACCTGAAATGCAGCGGATTAAAGATCCGACGATTCTTTAACTTTTTAAAGATTCTTAAATTGTTAAAGTGCGTGCGTGTGTGTGTGTGCGCGTGCGAAAGGGTATTTTTTACTCTAGTATTTTATATTTGTAGTTATGATTAATAATAGTTACGAAGTTTTCTTTAAAGTAAAACGATGAAAAAATCAATGCAAGTTCAGGATGATAAAGCAGCTATGAGGCAGAAGTTAACATGGTTTTGGGATTTCAAAAAAATGTTTCCGGACGGGAAAATCCTTTCTCGTCCTCATGGCGTAGAAGGATTTTCGGCTCCCTCACCAGTAGACGATAACTATTCTTCGCAAACTAGATAAGATTGATACTGTTCTTTCCAAACTAATAAATAATTAAATTATTAAATGAATACTACAAAAATAGTAAACAAATGACGTATAAAATATATAAAACGGAATATATGAAAATAGAAAAAGGTCAAAAGGAAAAAAATAAGAAGAAAAAAAAACTATATAAATAAAAGTAATGACGTAGAAAACAAAAATTACTTCATTTCTACATTCGTTAATTTTCATAAATACTTTTTTGACTATTCTAAAACAAACAAAAACCTCGATTAACATAATTATTAACATAACAGAAATGTTTATTTCACTGTTTAATCCTGGAAGATATTCGGTGTCTACCTTTTGTCTTGAAAATATTTTTGAATTTATTGAATACTTGAAGAATTTTAAATTACCGCAGTGCTGATTTTTTTTTTGTTATTTTACAGATTTTTAAAAATATTAAGTTAAAAGAATTTTTTTTTTCAGGTATATACGCTTGCAGTCTTCGTTGTGACATTCGTTCTTCCGATGATTATTTTAACCTTTACTTATACTTCCATTGGATGGAAAATGTGGCGACACACTTCACCGGGAAATGCAGACGCTGCAAGAGACCAGCAGCAGCTATTGGCGAAAATAAAGGTAATTTATATGACGAAGAAATGTTTTCCAAGTAAAATGACGAGTTAAAAAATTCCAATAATTTCTTGGGAATGTATCTATCGGGTAATAATAGACTTCGTTTCGATTTTAATCGTGACTAGAAGGCGTATAAACATTTCAAAATACTTTGTTTATTAAGTTTGTAACTGAGAGATAAAGTCTTTTCAAGACAAGTAAACATCATGAATGCCCCATAAATTCCTTAATTAGGCCTGTCGACTCCACTGACACGAGGACAAACAATGATTAAACTTTAGAACTTTTGTGTTGATTTCCCACCTTAACATTCGTTTGACTTTTCACATTCCTTAATTCATGGTTTTTCTTAACGTTATTTCCCTATCTTACAGTTCATCTCAAACTATAAGGACGAAGCTGAAAATTAATTTTCTGTACCTAGGGAAAAAAATCCAGGCTGGTATTACATTTCGGCCTTTAGGCTGAGTTAATGATGTTTCAAGATGTAACCAAAATAACCTTCTGGAGATGTGGGACTTTATTTCCATGGTTCGGTAATTGACTCATAAACCAAATGCAATTTAATTTTCACCAATAAAACAATGATTATCCTCAGCAACTCCAAAAGAGATATAACGAGATGATCTTTTATGTGCATTTTGCTCTTTTCTTAGTTTCTTATTGGTGAAATGGGTCAGTCTCAAAAACTAGAATTTAGTATTTATTTTATTCAATTTATTTTACAAGGAGAATACAATTAAATACGAAGTTTGGTGTGTTATTAGTTGTTATTAGATATCACTGATATGTTATTTAAGTACAATCGAATTACTTAATTAAATTATTCTCTTTGCATTATATCAAATCCCTCCAAGATGGCTCTTGTTTCCTTCCATACGTTTCATTACGTCACATTTCGGGGTCATCCAAACTCAAGAAAAAAACTCGACCCTTAAAACATTCCTGTTGTATCCAGACATAACCCACTTCGCTTCAGAAACAAGTGATAATACAATATATTTAATTACTCTTATATTAAATCTATAATATACAGGGTGTTCGGGATAAATTTGACATATTTATAATTAATTATATTTTTCCGTAAGTTACATGTATTAACACACACTTCTCTTCATTTAAAAGTTTGGACCCTTCTTCATTCATATACAAGATGTCAGAAAGGATGGATAGCTGTAACCCACCTGAATCATGGAAGAGAATAACTTGTATCATGATGATTCGTGCCCGCCATCAAAATAAGGATATTACGACTGCTGCCCAATGCTCCCTGAATACAGTAAAAACAATCAGGCATGAACTAGAGACTTGCAATGGTGACTACGAGGATGTAGCAAGAAGAAAGATCCCTAGCAGACGATCTGATTGCGTTCGTACAGCAGAATTCCTCGCAAATCTGCAGGAACAGGTGTTGAAGAACCCTGGCATTGGAATTCGGGCTTTGTTCGTGGAGTTGCTAACTGTAGTCAAGCCCTGGATAACAAGGGTAGCCAATGGTAGGCCGTATGTATGGCAGCAGGATTCGGCCCCTTGCCACACCTCTGGGAAAAGTCAAAAATGGTTGTCTGAAAATTTCTACGACTTCACCAGTCCAAATGTTTGGCCTCCAAACTCCCCAGACCTTAACCCCATGGATTATTTTGTATGGGGCGCAGTTGAAAAAGACACCAATCGCACGTCCAGTAATACAAAAGCCCAGTTAATGGATAAAATTAAAACAGTTTTTGCGTCCCTTCCCAGGGAGACTGTAGCATCAGCTTGTTCGAGGTTCCGAAGCAGAATTGAAGCTGTGATCGATGCTAATGGTGGTTATTTTGAGTAAATCTTGTTGATAGTATTGTAATTAACTCTGCCTGTAATGTTTTTTTGTCAATTCATTAAATTTAATAGATACAAAGAAGATTTTCTTTTTCCTTACAAAACTGTCAAATTTATCCCGAACACCCTGTACATGTTGCCATTTCGCTAAATTTTATACAAATAATATTCTCGAGCATGTGTACCACAAGCACACTAACACAATTAGAGATGGTATACACACAATATTTAATGATGAGCAAAACTAATTCGCTGCCATATCTTCCCTAGGGAGACAATAGCTTTGAATCTTTCTGCAAAGCGATTGCTATGTGGAATTTCATATTATAGGGAAATTAATTCCCTTTTCATTATTAATATTATGGGAAAGCTCCACAGTAACTTGAAGCAATAGTCTAGCAGATCGTAATAATAGTTGACGACGTGATGTGAATCTTCCATTGTTGTATGAATGTTGTTCTTTATCTTCAATAAGAATGCAGTAAGGTAAATCGCGTTGATGAGGAGAGAAAGAGAGAGATGTGGAGAATTCGCAGATATTCTATAAACCATACGTTAAACTAGCAGAGTTATTAAATGCATTGACTTTCTTACAAACAAATATCCCCAACCTGGGAAAATCGAAATTCTTTACCACCCACAAACCAAGGATAATTATGAGCATGCCAGTAGATCACTACTTATTCATCAGATCTACAAAACACAGAACGTGACAATGGAGAGAAGAGCTACCTTAGGATACCTGTCATTTGTTATTCTTTAAATTTTCCACTATACTAAGAACAGATATTTGATCATCTCGATCAACTACTTAACAACTTTTCAAAAAGAAACCTGGCAGAGAAATGAAGATTAGTAATATGATATTTTCTGAAGTAACCAGCCAGGACAAGTAGTTGTCATTCTCTCAAAGTATTAGCTGTTGGATGGCAACTCACGGTTTTAATTGAAGGTTTCAGCTTTGCCAGTGACTATAATCATACCGATAATAAAGATCACTACAGAAAGGGCAGTTCGAAAATTACAACTCACCACTTCAGATAAGCATGACAATGCCTATCATCTTGAACAAGGCCTATCTCATAAAAAGTAATTTATCCTAGAAAAGAAATAGATGTTTTTATTGATTAAAAATTCAAAATTTACTTCTGATAAGAGCAGAAAAGCAAACTACAATGGGCACTGGTAAATTTACTGACAAAAAACAAACAGACAAAAAATAAACTTGTAACTATTTTTGAATTGCCCACCGTAAGCCATCCCTAAAGCTGATTTATTATTCTTCTTCAACACGCAGTAGCTACTAAATGCACAAACATAACGACTTCTAAAGCTGATCGATAGGATCGACTCTTACTACCGGTAATGTTAACAGAGAGATGAAACTGCATACAATTTTTAAATCGGTAATGCCCAAGGAATTCGAAGCTTTAAATCGTCTCGCAGTAAGATAACCACAGTGCATCACTTCACGTACTTTTAACTATCACATTATAAATTAGTTCACTGGAGTTTTTGTAATGCATGTGAGCATTTGAAATGGCCGGACAGAGTATATGAGGAATTTCTAAGTGTTAAGTGTTAACAATATATATTAATATATTTTTATCATCATCATCAAATTCCCTATATATACCCTTAAGGGGTGTAACAGGATATGATAGTACTACATGAAAAATTTACATCATTACTAACTTCCTATCTACAATTTTCCTCCAAATCAGTCTGCTACCTGTAAAGACCCCAACATTATCAGATCTTATATTTCTATATTTTAAGGAACTTTTTACTGTATCACTCCACCTATATCTTGGTCTTCCTCTGGGTCTTTTTCCTGCAAATCTGGCAGAGAAGACTTGTTTTGCTAATCTTTCTATAATTTTTTATATTTTTATATTTTATAAATTTATATTTATATATTTATATTTCATTTATCGATTATTAAACTTATTTAACAAAATGAGTCAATAGGGCGTGAATGGTTTCATTTTTGATATCGCAACAATATGTGCGAAAATTTGAAAATCCAGAAAAGGCAGTTAAAGAGAATAATGCATTTTCTGTCTTAGAGGAATGCTCTTGCTAGGTGCAATTAACATTTACTTATAGAAAAATACCTCATTATTATAAAATACATTGCTATTGTCATTCATTCAGAGATTCATAAACCGTCATTGAATTGAGGTATTAATTCTATACGATCTTTACGATGGTCTTCCTGTCTTCTGTATGCTTTATTATTATTATTTTTTCATAGTGCAAGAATATTTCATGATGGAATTCAAAGTACTACTAAAATTACATTATTAAAAATTAATATTACGAGTGCGATCGCTATTCGTTTAATCTCTTCTAACTCATAGTAATAATTTCATATTCAGAATCACAACAAATCTATAGATAAAATAAAATAAAATAAAAATTTTACTAATTATACTACAAAAGATCTTATGTGAGATACATCTTATATTTGCATCCATAAAACAATTCGACACAAAACTTCCGACAGCTTGCATAACGATCACATATAAATCTCATATTTTAGCATATTTTCCTTGAGAAATACAAAAATAGATTCGATGTATAAGGATATTTGTAGACATTTCTACAAAAGTGTGAAAATGTATGCATTTAAATACTGTTTTAAAGTTTGAAGTATATGTGATTTATTATTTCTACTTTAATACAATTAATTTAAATATTAACTTTTAATTTAATTCTATTTCACAGGTAGTTAAAATGCTAGCTATTGTTGTCCTTCTGTTCGCCTTGTGCTGGTTGCCCATCCACATCTTTAACCTTCTTGTGTACTTCAAGAAAGATATGATAATGTCTTACAGTGATCAGGAATTTTACGGCTACGTGGCAGCATTTTTTGGTTGTCACTGGTTATCCATGGCAAACAGTTTTGCTAATCCAATTATTTATTGCTTCATGAGTGATAACTTTAGGGTAAGGTTAATTTCATATAAAATTCACCAGTTATTTTGTCTATTTGTATTTAGTAGAAATTTATTTTTATTATTTTATTTTTTAAACATGGAATTAATGTATTATTAGAGGTATTCCTACATAAAATTAGCATTTTTGGCTAAACTTGAATTTTTCCATATTCAATTAATACCTAAAGGTGTGTATGCTTTGCCGGATGTTGCGAGGCGATACCTCACCTACTAAAAAAGACATGCAGATAACCCTGTGATTTTAGGTGAGACTATGTTGATCCACTGAATGATTCAGAAGTGGAATTGTTTGTACGCTTTGCATGATGTCGTTCCCGGTTCAAACATGCAACTTACCACTTCAGTGATATGGAATATTTTGGAACATTGTTTCCAATAGGAGAAAACTGAAGATTCTTCCTATTATTTGACATCCTCCCTATTTGCAATATGTACCAAACAGCGTGAAATATTATTATTTTTTTATTTAGTTATTTTTGACATAACACTTTTGACATAAAGAATATCGTGCATATATTACTTTAACACGAACAACTGCAGAAGCTTTAAAAGAAAGTAATTCTCTGCTGATAGATAAAATGACGCATTTCAGTTAATACGGAATTCTTTAAGGTGAACAGAATCTGTGGTTCAGTTGAACTTAATTACAAAGCCCAACTTGGTTGCTCAGTTTATAAAAGTTAAGGCTGCTTTATTTCTAAGTCTATTGGTTAAACTTAGAGATTAGCTTGTATAGTAGGGAGGTCTGAAAAAATCTCCTTTCGACGATCCGTTATAGCTTTTAAATACATAAAGAATTTCTAAGCTGTAACTTATGTAATACTGTTTAAAGTATGATCTCCTTTGGATTTGTGTAAAATCACAGTATGAGTGTGAGTGCGTTAAATCTTGCTTCTAACGAAAAAAAAAAACGCTGTGAATATAAAAACTTACTTCCATAGAGGGAACAATGCGCATACTTTTCGATACTTTTCAAAGTACAAAACTGAGGTCTGTTAATAATGATTAAAGGTAGAATATTCGCCAATAAGCAAATAATGAAATATCACACCTCTGCGAAAACAAACACATCATAATATGCTCGGTTAGCTGAGAGGAAAGGAGAATTGCACTATTGATTAATTTCGCCTTAATCCTCTTTCTTTTCATCCCTTTGTCTCTAATAAAACGACGAGATTATTCTGTCTTTTCCTCATTGTTGAAATTTGATTTCCTCCCCTCCAAAATGTTTTGTGAACCTGAACTTAGCACAGAATGGAAGAAAGTTTCATTGCATTATCACGATTCAAACAATCGCAGGCATTAATTTACTAGTTCAGAATACAGACTTCCGGAAAGTTATCGTAAAGTTTTCTGTAATGCGAAAGGTGAGCTTATCTAAATTATCTGAACACCTTCGAGAGGACAGCATAGAATAGTAGGTAATTTCAGTCAGTTATTTTATTCGAAATATTGCATTCCAGATCTTTTAACAGATTTCGTATATTATTTACTATTTTTCGTAAATTTGGTAGTGTTTTAGTTTAGCTTAAAATATAAATTCTTTTATTGCGAAACAAAAAAATACCTTTTTTTTTTGTAAATTACTTACAATGTATCAGTGCCTGCTGTAGTTCAACTTCAAATTACATAATGTGCTTCTAAGAACCGAGCAAGTTCTGTACTGTACCCGAAGCTGCTATTAAGATATCCGAATGAATGCATTTTTAAACATGAATATTAGGACTTCCACATATTTCTTAAAAACAACTATTAATGCGTTGAAATCAGAAGAAAAATGAATAAAGTGAAATAAAACAAGCCCTTTAATCATTTTAAAACTTATCGCATTACTCCTCGTGAGTTCAGAAAAATAGTGCCAGTAATTCCCTTGTGGACATTATATTTTTCAAGTAGAAGCATCTCTCCAGTCTGTAAAAGTGATATTGCTTGTTTAATGGATCACAACTGCCAACTCGGGAAGTCCAGAGGTAGTTAAATGAAAGTATCTTCTACCTAGGAAGAGGTTTCTTGAAAATGTTATTGATGAACAACAAACAATCTACTTACTGTTCGGTAACTTCTTAGGAAAAGCTGTAAGTGTGTTTATTCAAGGTTTTTTGAATCTTTGTACATATTAAAATTTCTTTTATTCCAGATTGATCAATTGATCATGTCGGGATGAAGAAACTTTAATATGTAGTGATTCTTAAAACCTTGAATAAACGTACTTATCAGGATGATAGCAGTTACAAAAGAGTAAGTAGATGGCTGCTCATCCATAAAGTTTTTCAAGAATACCCTTCATATGTCAGATATTTTAATTTAACTACCTTTGAACCACTCGGGTTGGCAAATGTGATCCATTAAACTAGATAAAACAAGAGAATTCACTTTCTAAAACGAAAGAGATAGTTCTGCTTGAAAAATACAATGTCCACGGAGAATTCGTCAAAACATTTACCGATCTCTTGAGAATGAGATGGGCATTAAAACGAATAAAAGGCACTTGGTTTTGTTTTCGTTTTATATTTCCATCTGAACAAATTTAAAATTGCTCTATGCATTATAAAGATATATATATATACTAAAGTCCATTATATTTATTTTCTCTTTCACTAAAAGCTATTTATTTTTCACATGCACGTCTAGGTTTAAAAGTAATGTTGAATTAATTATATTTCGATAAAGATCAAGTGAGTTCACGTTTCATTTTTAGATAACCGTTTATATTTTAACAAAGATGTTCGTGTAATAGCAAATATATGTTTTATTTTCCTTCAGCTTATGTTGTGACATTGCACCATGTTATTTTCTGTGACTTAATCTGTTTAAAAAAAATAAAGAAAGAGAAACATGAAAGTTTGGGGCTGCAACATTTGACATATGTAACAGACGATCAGGGGCATGTTTATTTTAAAAAATTTAAATGATAAATTATTATAAATTCGTCATCATTATGGTCATTAACTGATGCCGTCAATCTTCAACACAACGCTCAATTCTCGAGAGACAGATTTTTATTTATTTTTTATTTTTATTTTTAGAGTACGTTGCATGAAATGTATTCACGGTTAACTTCCATATAGTATCAAAAAATACTATCCCCTAAATAAATAAAATTGTTCATGTTTTATTTTTTTTAAGGAAAAATAACCACAAAAGAATGCGGATTTCGTTTTTCTTTTTATTGCATCTCATTCTCTGTTGAGTATGAGGCATGTAGAGTTGTTGTTGCTATTTTAATATATGCGTAGAAATTTTAGTCAAAAGCGGGAAATGGATTTATTAATCAAATACAAAAAATATATATATCTGTACAAAAGTGACTCTGGGAGCTTACAGTATCTTATTCTCTCGTTTGGAAACACATTTTCAAAAATATCAGTTATGCATGATACTCTGCAGTAAAGAGGGATAGCGTTTTAGCCAATATTTCCCGTTTTATTGTCTACGATAATTCTTCATATGAAGTATATTTCTCTTTTGGGATTGATGATAACTCTTTCTCCAAAACCATAAGCATAAGATGCTTGATGATGTTCAGCAAAAGAACGCAGTTAGGTTTATTAACAGTCCGTCCTGCCTCTCTCTTCTCTTGTTGGTCCTCATCACATTAATATTGTGTCTCCTCGGAGGATCTTCATGGACACTGTTAATCTAATTTGATACTGTCTATTCCACAGTTTTTTTTTTCTTTCGAAACCAGTATAAACAGGAGCAAATTTAAAACCGCCTTCGTGAATATATCCTGGAAGTAAAAATTATTTGTTTAATTTGGATATGAACTCCGTTCCCCACCTCCTCCCAGTGTTTGTTTTTTCTGTCCAAGGTCGGAAGATATTATTATTGTTCGAAGATTAATGAGAGAGACAACCGCTTAAAACACCAGATGTAGCAAGCAATATGATATTCTAATGGCCTATTGACCATCAAATCTTTTCATAGTTCAATAGAGTATCTATAGAGGAAGCTCTTATAAATAGAGATTATTATTATATAATAGAGCTCTTGTAGATATATATTATCTACAAGATGATATATATCATGATGTAGATAATATATTTTTCGCAGACAAAAAATGCAAAAGTGAAGTTCGCCATATGAAGACCATATAGTTAAACGTTTTAGTAGATATAGCAATCTCCTAATTTTAAGCAGTTTAAATATTTACATTATATATTTTTCATTATTTGCAGGTGTTATTCCACTAATAACTGAAAAAGCGATCTTCTATCAGAATAAATATTCGCTCTCCAGTCAAGAGATTGTGACTTTGAATCCCTCTGTGGGTATGGATATTTTTCTGAATGTCTGTAGTCGAGAAATGCATTTTTTCATTACCGAGTGCAGGTCCACCATCCTGCTCACTGAATGTCTGAAATTACTTGACAAAGCTCGATGTTCAGACTAGAGTAGTGTTGTTGTATACACAGTGTATCTAATGGTTAAATGCATTGTGAATCATCTCCATAATTTTCTCATATTCTGACCTCATAGCATTTTTTTATTATTATTAATAATTCGGCTGTTTGTTATTAAACTCAAACTTATCATGGCATACACCTAATGTGCTGAATGTGTTTATTAGATTTCCAATAATTAGTTCCACACAACAATTACCAATAATGATTTCACAAATAATTACATCATCAAAGGAATGAATCTGCTGTTCATTGGGACTGGAACTTCTCCCTACTCTTCGCATATTACACTCGCAGCATTAAACACTAATTATTTATTATTAAACAAGCAATTCGAATAATCTGCTCGAAAATGTCGAAGGATGAAACTAATGTGCTGTGCATGTTAATAATTTCCAATAATTATTACACGGCACCCTAAAATTAGATAATCTGTTCTAAAATACTTACTGCACCAAAACGTTGAGAGAAGTGGGAATAAAAAGAGAAAGATAAGAAAAGGAAATCAAATTAAAATAATTCTTATTAGCACTATAATTATTATTCAGTAATAATTTTAAGTATTATTACCGAATACAATATTATGAATATAGTACTTTCCTCTGTTTCGTTTTCTTTTTGATTTATAGTTTAGTATTCTCTTTTGATATTCTATCTAGTCCTCCCTTAGCTGTTGTAATTTTTTAAAAATATCTAATTCAGGGTAACCAACTCTTAAAAATCTAATTTCTGCTGATCTTATTGTTACTTAATATACGTTTTGTTTTAATTTACCTTGTTTCACTTCCACATAATATAAAGGTTAGTTAAAACATTCAATATTTTTAATTCTGTATTTCTGTAATATTGTTTTCCCACTGCTTCAGGACACAAGAGTATACATAGAATTTGAAATAGAAAGTGATCATATCTGGTTTTGAGCAGGATAAAACTAAATTTCATATTGAAAAGAAGGGTGTGTAAAAAGTTTAAAAACGAATCAAAATTGAGCAGCATTCGGAGGTGAACTCATACACAAATACACAAACATAACTGAAGAAAAGAAAGAATTTTAAAACAAGAAACAAACCTTGGAGACCCAGCGCAAACTCTGATGAAAACATTGATTGATTCGGCCAGAGCGACATGTGCTGAGGTTGTCTGTAAGAATATAAAAATCAGAAAAATCTCCATGGTGGACTGAGGAAGTTAAAGAGCAATCAAGGAAATGAAGAAGGCATGTCGAAATTTCTTGGCAAGTAAGTCGTCGCGTGCTCTTAGAGAATACAGAGAAAAATGTAACAAAGCGTGTAAAACTAGCTATGTAATATTACACTATAAAACTAGTTAAACAAGAGTGATGGGAGGACCTTGGTAAGAACATAGAAACTAAATATCAGGAAGGTGGATTAACATTCTGGAGGCTATAAAAAGCTTAGAAATGTAGGAAAAAGTATTGAAGATAAAGATAATCTAGATGTCTGGAGTAATTACGCTAACCACTCAGCCAGCTAGGCTGGCCGAGTGGTTAGCGTATCCGCTCTCCAGCCAAAAGGCTGCGGGTTCGAATCCCTGTGTGGGCATGGATGTTTGTGATTATCTGTGGAAATATTAAAGGTGGTGGTCGGCGGTTGATGGCGTTGGTGTAGATGTGGTCAGTTGGTGAGAGTGGTGGAGACAGACCTCTAGAGCAGGCAGGTGCCCTCCCTCGATGAGTCTTTGGACTCCCTGGAGTCAAATAATAATAATATTATTATTACTTTGAAAGGCTGCTAAATTAAACAAGCAGTGTCAGCTTGATGGCAGAAACCTCCCAACAGTAATGCAGTTAGGAATACATATCCATACTTGAAGGAAAAAAAAGTCATCAAAGACCTGCATTGCAGATTGCATAATTCAGATGACCTGGTCAGAGGGTCGAATTCCAAATAATAATAAAAGATAATAATATCATAAGTACTCATCTATAAAAATGGAAATAAAACTGAATGTGAGAATTACAGAGATATTTCCGTACTGAGTATTCCTGGTTAGATTTATGCAAATATACTTGAGAAACGATTACGAAATTGTGGAAGGGAAGCTGGTGAAGAACAAGCTGGATTTAGGCCATATAGAGGTTGTCAGGTCAGGATCAGATTTTCACTTTAAGAGAAATAGTTGAGAAATCCTGGGGATATAACAAGGATTTGCATTTAAATTTTGTTGACCTGAAAAAGGCATGTAACAAGGTGTTCCAAAAAATATTGAACTGTATAGGGATTTCCAACCACCGTCACGTTGGAAAACAATTCAAACATGTCAAACAGGTTCATCCAATATTCGTTTCGACAGATAACTTCTTTTTATCGATGGATTACAGGAAACCGCAAGAAAATAATAATAACCGAAGACATTATTTTGGTGGAATATTTTGGATTCGCTGACAAAAATGAATCTGTTATCACCAAATATTTGAAGATTCTGGGATCCATTAACGAAAAACAAGATTTGCGGAGCTCTTTTAAGGAATGGATGCTTCAGTATTTGGAAACGTGGAAAGGTCTGAGCAAACTCGAGCTAGCCTTACTGAGCTCTATTAGACAGATAAGGTCTTTCTGTCGATGGACTGCAGGAAACTGTAAGAAGAGAATAATAATAATGACAGAATCCATTAGCTGGTTGAAAGTGAAATATTTTAAATTCGGTGCTGATGACAAAAATGAAGGTTTTATCACCAAATATTTGAAGATTCTTGGATGCACTGAGGAAGAACAAGATTTCCTGACACCTTTTATGGATTCGTTCCTTCAATATTTGGAAATGTGGAATGATATGAACCAGCTGAAGCTAGCCATCAAGAAACACATTCAGGGGGAAAATATCTAAGAGCTAGCAAATGTAATAAAATAAAAATGCTCTTGGCAGAAGCAAATAAGTTCACCCTTGCGATAAGAATTACAGGCATCTGTCTTGTGGCGAAGTGGATATGGACGCTTTATAGGGAAAGACGCACGACACCAAAGTTTCACAGTAAATCTAGTCTTAGTAAATCTGAAGACTCGAGTGTTCGTCACCCCAGGGAGTTTGACGACTGGCTAGAATCGCTTCCAAGGGATATTTACATCACGATTTGATTTGGTCTGACAATTTACTCGATTACTCGCAAAGTAATGATAACTAGGACATTGAAGTTGCCCACCTCAGTAATTGTCATATTGAACTGCTTACGTACATCAATTGCTAATTAGAAATAGAATAAAAAGGAAGAAATTTCAAGGCAAGTGTGAAGATGTATTTTAGTGATAGCCATTGTAAAGATCGTTTTTTAAATAAAATTTCTTCCTTTGTTTAAACTACTGTTTGCAATTATTTTTTTATATATATTTGTAAATTTACTTAACAGGCCAAACATCAGTTGGATGTTTGAACAGGTTACTGATTTATTGACTGAGAGGATAGCTTATATGCTCTTTGAAGGAAAGACTGATATTTTAAATTACAATGGGAGATACAATACGTCTGTGAATGTTCTTTAGGTGGATATGAATACTTTTCTTCCAATGGAAACCACCATTTTGATCCAAGGTGTTCTGCGTCACAACGCAAACAGGTACGATTTAATATATTTTTGCGCTTTCCTGTTTCAAGTATATCGAACCAACTTCTTGTTCTCCTATGTCCTTTTATCTTTCTCTGAGCCTCTGGATCTATCTAGCTCGTGATGGTTTCTCCGACACCAACCTCTGGTTGCTTATGAAACTTATAAAGGAAGTCCTTCATTACCAGTGGCCCTCAACGCCGTATACTAATTCCTGCAACCGCCCAGGAGTGTGGTTGATATGAAAATTTTCTTCTTCTCACCCATCAGACAAAAAAGCTTAACTGGAAAGATGATGTTTTTGAATCTGCTTCTTCATTGTAGCATAGTGAACCACACGTATATTACAACCTACAGTATGTTGATTGTAATAAATGCTACGATTAAAATTATTGATTTATTAA
Source organism: Typopeltis vanoorti (assembly GCF_054136105.1). NCBI lineage: Eukaryota > Metazoa > Arthropoda > Arachnida > Uropygi > Thelyphonidae > Typopeltis > Typopeltis vanoorti. The sequence continues at coordinate 109,329,135 of NC_143556.1, read as the reverse complement.
ATTGTTTGTATCAGTATTTTGATTTAAATGCCATGACTTTTGTTTTATCAGAAGATATTTTCCTTCCAAATTTGATAACAGCCTTGTTCAGGTTGCATAGAGCTAATTGTAGTTTGTATTCTATATTAGCTATAGAAAACAAATTCAATATGACAGTTGTTCGAGTTCTGAAAACAACTAAACAGATCATAGAATTCATATATGCTAGATGGAGCCAAATCTGTTTTTTTTTTTCATTGAATCTACAGAATTATATAAAAACACTTCCTCTGACGACTTTAATGGTTTGGAAATCACAGTCCCTAAACTATTGGAAATGCAACAGATTATCTTATTATATATAATCCTTAGCTCACTCACTTAACTAATACTGATGTACTGCGGATTTCAAAACTTCGTCGGTAGAATTCACCAAAAGAATTAAAATAAAATAAAACAACTTCATGAAACTACGTATCAGTGTTCATAAAACAAAGGTTGGAAGTTGGTTGAAAAGCCCCGGATAAGATCTCTTTTAAGTCAAAAAGAATTATAAGATCTTTTCATTCAAAGGTATATTGGTCTTGTATCTCAATATGGTGAAGTTTGTGGAAGGAATTTCCAGACGCACTCTTTTCTTGCTGGCGGAACGCACTTCTGGCCTTAAATTCCTCGGCATAATCTGGAACGAAAAATGTCCTCTACACGGATCTATGAAAAACAGACCCAGACAATGATACCTACTCCATCATACTTCACAGTTAGCAAAACACATTCGGCCCAGTAGTTTTCTCCTGGCATCCGCCAAACATTGACACGCCCATTAGACTTCCAGATAGTGAAGAAGCATGAATCATCTAGAGTCCAATGGCGGCGAGCTTTAACGATGTTCTTCCTGATGTTAGGTTTGTGTACGGCCATGAACAGGCATTTTGGAACTCACCAGAAAATGTTTCAACACAAGACGTTTGATTTTATATCGCAATGCACTTCAACATTCAGCAGGTCAGCTCAGTGATTTTATGTGCCCAAGAAGTTTGCGTTTATGCTATTCTCATTCCTGGGCATTACCACTTACAGTTAAACGGGGAAGCTGCAGCAGGGTAGAAATTTCCCGAACTCAGTAGTTGCAAAAGTAGCATCCTCTAATAGTGCTAAGTAGAAAGGCAGTCCGCTTTTCACTATGATTCATTCTAGAGTTAATGTTTGTCTTTGAAGATAGCAAGACTGTGTGCTTCGTTTTAAACATGTATGAGCCATGGTTGCGATGTTTATACTCATATCTACTACTACTACGAAGAGTTTTCCGAATAGTTTTGATCAGACATGTACCGATGTCCTCTCATGCAGTTGAAATATGATCCACTTGATTACAACAGGAGCCTACAGAAAATCGTAATCTGATGATATCAAAAAATTCAAAAATGTTACCTATATTTAGAACCAGATCATTCATACTAATACGCTATCGTACGGGTACTTATAGGTTCTTATTGTGTTCATAACAGTATGCGAAACGACAAACGTAACTTGAAATATTAAGAAAAGAACATTTGACATTATCTCTGTAACAAGTTAATTTATTTTTGGAATTTACTACTTCAAAGAATTTCAAAAAGGTAAAGGTATAATAAATTAAGTTTTATATAATTTATTAGTTATCACTCCAGGAGATATAAATATCGCTTATAAACTTTTGAGCGATATTTAGCTCTCCAGGAGTAATAAGTTATAAATTACATAAACCTTAATTTATTAATTTATGACGATTATTTATGTTTATTTAATCAGATCTGCTTATTATTCATAGATTACTAAATGAAAATTATAAAAAACATCCAGTTGTTCTTCAGTGCAGGCATAAAATATTTTCTAAGTTCATGTTGTACTGGAAACTGCTTCCGTCATGCACTTTTATCGATCAGTTAAATATGGTCAAAACGGAAATCAGTTTCCAATTTTATATGTTTATTTTCCTCTATTATCTTTTTTATAAACACATTAGGTGGCTTTTGTAGTGAATGATTCTGAAAAAACACACACTGGATAGAAATTAAGAAAAAAAAAAGAAACGAATTATTTAGAGGGGTATTTCTTTCCAGTTTGTGTTAATATTTGCACAACGGATGTTTTGTTTCCAGTAAACATTGGTACCCAATCTTTACAGTTCAGCTCCAATCTGGCCCATCAGGGTGGATCAGTGAGATCCTTTAAAGGTAACTCTGATATATTTCAGTTTATTTCAATTTCAACATTCAGAGTGAGAGAGAAATGTTTAGTTAGTTAACTAATGAAACTGTCTTAGAAAGAAAATGTAATTTAAAAATCTTTAAAGCTGTCAATATTATATATTAATGAAACTTGCCAATTAAGCTTTCTTTAATCTGCGCACTCACTGTAATACTTTCATCAGAGTGAGCGCGACAGAAATTCTTATGATGTCAATGCAAATCTGTATCCATTATAATTCAATCCTATGTAATTTCTTACTCAAAATATTTCCATAATTTTCACACTTACATGAATGATATGATTTGCTTCTAATTCGAAGCCTTATCTTACCATCTCCCTATGAAGTGGAATTTCTCCTCATTTCAATTCCTCATATGCCTACTGATTACTCACCATCAGTGCCTCCTCTTCTTCCTTCTCCCTTCTCCCTTCCCACCGCATTCAAGTTCTGCATTATGTCAATTCTGCATTAATAATGAAATTTCTTTCTGAATTGCTCATGAAATACCCCCAACTATATCCTCTGCAGTCGCATGCAGTAGTGGTTACACGATGATGTATTCGGATACATGGGGAATGTCTGCTACTGCAGAGGATATAGTTGAGGTATTTCATTCTTGTAAATGTGACATTGGTTTGATGGGTTGGCAAAAGTGAAACTAGAGTTACTTCAAATAAGACTGCGACACTAGGTTCATTATCCTCTATTATACTGTTAGCACTGGATGTCGATAATTATGGTAGTATAGAACAAGAAACTAATACTTGACTGGCTCTGATTCAATGGGATGAGGTTGAGCTTCGAGTAATCGAACAGTAGTAAGAATGGGTGCAACTTTATATTTGTAACTGGAATTAGTGTAGCATAGAAGATACAAATACATTATCTGTTGTCACTACCGTACCATTGATTGAGGCTCTCTATCTGAATTACTCCATCTTCACCTTAACGCGATTCTTCTACCAATACTGAACTCTGCAACAGCTGGAAGTAAGTTTTGAGTCGTGCTAGAGCAGTGATGGCGAACCTATGACACGCGTGTCAGCACTGACACATTTGAGGGTTTCAGGTGACACACCTTGGATGTTGAAAGATATTGGTATTCTGATGGAAAAAACTGCGATATATCGCGTATGATCGCTCTCAGTTAGGGCGAAGGTAGGTTTCTGACCATTGAAAGAATTATATTTTATAGTTAGCCTATTTCTATGTTATTTTGTAGTTAGCCTATTTGTATTTTATTTTGTAGTTAGCTTATTTCTAATTTATTTTGTAACTCGCCTCTAAACAACGAGCGTTTTAAGTTTAAGTTTTCTTTCTTATAAAAACTTTAAATAATAAGTTTTATAAAAACTTATAAAACTTATTATCAATATTATATTATATAAACTTATAAAACTTATTATCAATATTATATTATATAAACTTATAAAACTTATTATCACTTTTATGCGATACAAACTTATAAATATGTGCTTTATATATTATAAACTTAAAGTTTTCATTTGACTTCTGTGTGAAATTCGTTCAAGCATGCATTCCAAGTCTCTCGACTGAGTAATACAAGTTCTAAACATATTTAAAACCACTTTAACAGAAAATATAATTCGGCATTAAATATTGAATTTATCTGAGTAAATAATGAAAACAATTTTATAGTTGCAATAAATTTAGTAAATTTTGTTAAATAATACAAATAGTAACAACTTACAATGAGTCGCAACAAAACCTACTAAATAGCTGCTATTTAGTAGCATGTTAGAGACTAAAACATAACAATGTTGCTACGAACGTACCGGTAATAAATCTGGCAACCTTGCTGAAAGAAGTAGTGGTAGTCTTGCATGGTCTGCCACTTAATTAATTTGAGTTGCTGGTGTATAATTCATTTCCAGTAATTGTTATTTCTTATTAATTATTACTGCTTAATTACCGCTGTATATAATTGTGCTCTTTTTTAATTTGTGAACCCTTTTACAATGGCAGCTAGCACTAATAAAAAACTAAAATTATCACAGAAAGGAAGTGGAAGAAATTTCCAAGATGCCTGGACTGAACAATACGGTGTTATTGATAGAGGAGATAAAGTTCTCTGTAAATGGTGTGGTGAGCTATCTGTGAGTAGAACTTGGAATGTAAGAAGACATTTTGAAACTAAGCACAAATGACTCCTAGAAAAAAATTTGAAGGATGCATAGAACACATATCGCAACATCGAAAACTGGCAGAATCACATTCAGAAACTTTAATTAAATTTCTTTCAGGACCTTCATTTTAGTAGCAGCAAGTTACAGTATTTCACATGCTATTGTTGAACATGGGAAACCACTCAGTGATGGTGATTATATTAAAGAAGCTTTCGTAAAGTGCGAACCATTTTTATTTGAAGATTTTCATAATAAGTGGGCTATTGTAAAGCGCATGAAAGAGTTACCATAAGTAGGAATAAGAGTTATATCAATGAATGCTAGTATAGAAAATCAAATACAACAAGACTTGAATTCAAGTCATGTTTTTCCATTTGTCTCGACGAAACTACAGAATATTACGTCATCAGCTCAATTGGCCATTACTGCAAGGTATATGCATGGTGATTCTATGCACGAGGAATTGATAAAGTTCGAAAATTTACCTCAAAACACGACAGGTAAAGACACATGCGACTGTGTTGTTAACGTGTTCGGAGAAAAACAGATATATTTATAGAAAATATTTTCCATTACAACTGATGGGTGCCTAATATGGTTGGCCGTAATGTCGGTTTTATCAAACAATTTACAGAATATGTTGGTCATCCCGTGGTTTGTTTCCATTGTATTATACATCAGCAAACACTGTGTGCAAAATCAGGTTTAAAGGATTTGGATGATGTGAGGAGAATTGTGACAAAAGTAACTAATTTTATTGCTGTCAGGGCTTTAAACAAACGATAATTTAATCCACTTTTAAGCGAAGTTGAATCAGTGTACAATGGTCTATTAATGTGCAATAATATTCGATGGTTGAGTCGTGGCCAAGTACTTGAACGGTTTGTTGAATGTTTAAATGTAATTAAATTATATTTAAATACTAATGGCATGGAGCACGAATTTTCTCAGTTGAACGATTCTGCTTGGCTCAATAAGCTGATATTTTTCACTGATTTTTCATTGCACCTGAATGAACTTAATATACAATTGCAAGGTTTCGGAAAATCCGTCGATGTTATATTTGGCACGATCAAGAACTTTGAGAATAAACTCAAAATATTTCAACGTGATTTAGAAAGTAACAATTTTGAGTATTTCCCAAAGAGTGAAATTTTTTTAAACGAAACCAGCCCCAAAAATCATGAACGACATATATACACCAATCTATCGAAGTTCTAATGTCAGTAACTGAGCAGTTTTCTTCTAGATTTGAGCAATTTCGAATGTTGGAACAAACAATCCAATTCATAAAGTATCCTGATGAAACGGAATTCGTGGATCTTAAATTAGATGGCTTTGAGTGGTTGGATTTAAAAGATCTAGAAATGCAACTAGCCGACTTCCAGTGTAATCACATCTGTAAAAGAAAGTTTATTGCTCTTAGAAATGAATCAGAACTTGAGCGGTAACGTCTGCATGATACCTCGTGTAAAATTTCAGACTGTGAAGTTCTAAGCGTGTGGAAAAGCATGAAAGTTTCAGCCTTCCCTGAAACTTTCATGCTCTTAAAATCTTTGCTAAAGCTCTTCTAACAATTTAATCTTCTACATACTCTTGTGAAACTCTATTTTCTGCCTTAAATAATATGAAATCGAAAGGGAGAAATAGATTGACCAATGATTTGAGCGCTGCCTGTGTAGCATTAAAATATAGCCCTTCTATAAAGCAACTTTCTACCAGTACTCAGCAACAGAAAAGTCATTAAATGTGATGTAAGTTTGTAATTTCACTTTATTAAATTAATTGTATATATGAATTCAAAGATTTTATAACAATGTCCTATTAAATTAATAGCCTAATATGATATGTATAAGTCACCATCTATGATTATGTAGTTAAATTTATAATGCATGTATGCAAGTGGCACATCAACAATGTTAATATTTAAAAAAAAAAGATGTTTGACACACCTGGGTAAAAAGGTTCACCATCACTGGACTAGAGTATAACACTTGAATGGGGAAGAGAAATATAAGTTAGTAGATGGTTAGGTGTGATAAATCTGATCATCTGATCCATTGTCAGTTGGGATGGAATCTACGTCCTAACTAATATCCTCTGGTATGTCAAGTTCATTCATTCGTGATTATATCTTTTTCTCTGGTTTTTACTGTTTGAACTGTTTATAAAACTATTTATCTTCCTCTTTTCCCGCTCACTTAATGGGCAATTCTATCCTGTGTTATTTTATTCTACCTCAGTAAGAAACAAGGCCAAGGTATTCAAGTTATGATCATATACCTCACAGATTAATAGCAGAAGCATCTCAATGTGCACCTGCAATCTGTATAAAATTATTTATATTTAGACTTTCAGTAGTGCTGAGGATTATAAAAAGCTGGGAAATGTTCACTTCACCCTTGTACATGAAATCTACGATTACTTTGAGATCAGTGTATTTATGTGATTGAGGATCATGATTGCTACAAATGTTTTCAAGAAATAAGCTTATACGAATGAACTGCAGGAAGAAAATGTTAGAATTTAGTTTTCTGCTTTCACACGTTGATGTATTATCATATGCACGTTGCATTTTTGTTCTTACCTAATTTGATATCACATCCTTTCAGTCCTTAAGATAACTCAAAAACTGTAGGATGATATGGCATTTGGAACCCAAAATTATATGAGATGTGAAATAAACTCCCACAAAAAATGTAAATAAATCGTTTAATTCAGTAGCAAATAGTTACTGAATGGTCAAAAATAAGAAGTCAAAATGAGATTTCTCAAAGTATGTCAGTAAACAATGTAATTGTCCCTCACAGCTATACAGCGCTCACGACGATGTTTCAAACTTTTTATGGTGTGGAAGAGCTCGGTTGGTGATAACAACCATTGCTCTTACAAAGCTTTCCTAAGTCTCTCAAGGTTTTGGGAAGGAAAGGGTTGAGGGCAGCACCATATCTACCTAGACCACTCCAGACATACTCAGTAGGATTAAGCCAGGAGACTTGGCTGGTCAGTCCATACGTACAACAGTCTGTTCTTCGAGATATTGGTGTCTTGTCTCACTATTGCTTGTCTCCCTATTGCACTTGCATACGGACGAACATAGGTTTCCAAGACCTTTTCTCTGTAAGTTTGTAGTAGTCATGATTCTGCTAGAATCATACAGGTCAGTTCTCTTCAGATCAGAGCATGCCTAGTATTATTTTGTACTACTACTACTACTACTACAAAGTAATACTAGGAATGTAATCGAGACTCGTCTGTAAACAATACCAACCACAATTGGTTTGTGTTCAATTGATGTGGTGCCTGTCCCATTTTAAACGTTCTCGCTTGTGACATGGGGATAAGGGTACATGTCGCCTAGCATACAGATAATCTTCGTGAAGCCTACTGCGTACAAGGGAAGCAGATACTGACGTTTCTGTAGCTGACGTGAGGTCAGATCTTAGCTGATTAAGGGTGGCACTCCTGTTTCGGCGAGTAGATAATCTGACTTATCGGTCTCGCACTGCAGCTGTAGCCCATGGACTTTCTCAACTGTACTTCCAGCATGATTCTTTGCTGTTGGAATTGGTTGGAATTAGTCTATGAACCTCAGAACGCCTCACGTGTAACCATCTAGCTACTTCCGCCTGTCTTTGACCTGCTTCTAATCTTACAATGGCTTTCCACCTGATTTCCATCTTGTGTCTCACTCGAGACACAAGATGGAAAACCATTTCAAAACATCCGCATTTATGCCATGGCTGATTTGCATATACCGCTGACAGCACCACTCATTTGTACACGATAATGCACAAGTTGAGCCTCAACGTTTCTTTTTACAATGTACCTGACTTTCACATGTTTTTTATAAGAGGGTAGATTTCTTAACAGAAAAATAGTAGGCTATTGTTATCAGTATAAACCTATATTCAGATAAATAGTGATGATGCTGCCAAGAGATTTTCTTTTCTTTTCTTTTTTTTAAAATTATATTGAACCCTCGCCCTCTTGCAATGCCATTCTTTCACCTTAGTTCAGCTGTAGCCCATGGACTTTCTCAACTGTACTTCCAGCATGATTCTTTGCTGTTGGAATTGGTTGGAATTAGTCTATGAACCTCAGAACGCCTCACGTGTAACCATCTAGCTACTTCCGCCTGTCTTTGACCTGCTTCTAATCTTACAATGGCTTTCCACCTGATTTCATCGGTGAAATTATGTATTTCAGCCATATCCAAAGATTTTGCTATTATGAAAAGTATTCTTCTCACTCGAGACACAAGATGGAAAACCATTTCAAAACATCCGCATTTATGCCATGGCTGATTTGCATATACCGCTGACAGCACCACTCATTTGTACACGATAATGTTGAGCCTCAACGTTTCTTTTTACAATGTACCTAACTTTCACATGTTTTTTATAAGAGGGTAGATTTCTTAACAGAAAAATAGTAGGCTATTGTTATCAGTATAAACCTATATTCAGATAAATAGTGATGATGCTGCCAAGAGATTTTCTTTTCTTTTCTTTTTTTTTAAATTATATTGAACCCTCGCCCTCTTGCAATGCCATTCTTTCACCTTAGTTCAGCTGTAGCCCATGGACTTTCTCAACTGTACTTCCAGCATGATTCTTTGCTGTTGGAATTGGTTGGAATTAGTCTATGAACCTCAGAACGCCTCACGTGTAACCATCTAGCTACTTCCGCCTGTCTTTGACCTGCTTCTAATCTTACAATGGCTTTCTACCTGATTTCATCGGTGAAATTATGTATTTCAGCCATATCCAAAGATTTTGCTATTATGAAAAGTATTCTTCTCACTCGAGACACAAGATGGAAAACCATTTCAAAACATCCGCATTTATGCCATGGCTGATTTGCATATACCGCTGACAGCACCACTCATTTGTACACGATAATGTTGAGCCTCAACGTTTCTTTTTACAATGTACCTAACTTTCACATGTTTTTTATAAGAGGGTAGATTTCTTAACAGAAAAATAGTAGGCTATTGTTATCAGTATAAACCTATATTCAGATAAATAGTGATGATGCTGTCAAGAGATTTTCTTTTCTTTTCTTTTTTTTAAAATTATATTGAACCCTCGCCCTCTTGCAATGCCATTCTTTCACCTTAGTTCTTGAATGTTATTTAGCATTAATTATTTTGATTGACATGCTAAACTAGCAGAAATTTTAATTATATTGTGAAGTCTTCTAAAAATGTGAACCCTCGCCCTCTGCGTCGAGAAATCCCGTTGGGCTATCTTCTTTGCCGAAGTTCCCATCCCCCTAGTAAAAAAAATCTTAAAACCGAGCTGTTCAACGGAAGATAACCAGGGTTGATTAATGGCTCTTCTCTTATTGCCCAACTCCTTCCAAGTATAGATACAGAACAGGAGAGTAGCTTCTGTGTCTCTTACATAGATGCTTCAACGGACATTTTTCACCTGTGATTTCAATTGGCCTGTCCTCAGAACCTTTTAAAACTCGAGAAGTAATCAATTAGGGATGGCACTTTTTTTTTTCTCTTTTTCCTTTTTCTTTGGCTTACCTTAAGTTATATTTATGTTGAGTGCCGTCTTTATTATCATCTTTTAATTTTGTTTTTCTAAACTGGCAACTTTTTAATTTAGTACATCGCAATAAATAATAAAGTCATATACATTATTTTCCCCTCTATCCTCCTCCTCCTCCTGCTGCTTCGATTATATGGAACAACATTTCCCTATCAGTATTTTCTAAAGTTAAGATTATGTCTTAGAGTGATGCTTTATGCCCTATGTGATGGTTTACTTATTTATTTACTTTCATCGAACGTTTTAAGGGATTGAGGATTTACATCTATTTAATTTAATCTCATACACTAAAAGTTACACAATTAATGCATTTAATGCATTTTATTAGCTAAAAGATTGAGAAAAGATTTTATCTTAATCATTTGTGAGCACTAACGATAAAAAGAAGTACGAGAAATCAAGAAAATACATCTTTCCTTTAATTTTTTCTGGCACATTCTTGAACTGTCTTGTTTTCCGTAACATTTTATTCAAACATGGATCGTCCATTTTTTTTTTCTTTTGTTCTGCTGCTCTTTCTCATTAACAAAATTATAATAGCATGCTATTTGCTATGAAGAAACCAGCGTGTTATTAAAAAGATAACATACGAGAGTTACAAATGATCTCTGTTAAAAATTTATAAACAGGTTCGATTACTCGTGTAATAATTTAATTATAAAAATTGTGCTCACTTTCATAACAACATTCTTTAAAAAAAAAAAAAAAAAAAACGAAGGTTGTTAGAGCAATGTAAAGGGGATATCTTCCAAGACGGTGAGCATTACAAATACATTATCTGATGCATTATTAACAAGGTTCAGCTAACAAAATTCTACACCATCAAAGAATATTACATGATAATACCATAAAATGTAAACATCGTACCGCTCTTTCTAAACAAATAACTCAGGTTCAGAAAATGAATAAAGAAACAATACATTTTCTCAAGAAAATGCATATTAAGTAATAAAAGTAGAAAATATTTACTGTATGTGAAAAGACACTGCCTTAATTCTCGATGTATTCATATAAAATTCACATTTTATTTTCCCTGAAAGAAAATTCGAATTCACCCAAACTTTAGGAGCCATATTTAATAATGTATATGTCTAGCATTTATTCAACTTTTGAGGAGAAAGTTATGTCGAATATAATAAGCCTACATGTAAAAATAATATAATAGATCACGATTCTTCAATAACGGTACTGTGGTACTTCGATAATTTACAACATCGAAGCACCACATCGGTGTTTGTAAAAAAAGTTGTACTCATATGTATATGAATCAGGATTACTAATCGGAATTCTTTGCTATAAATAGAAATATTCCGCTATATATAAAAATCATACCTGACACATAAACTCTTCAGAAAACTGCACGCTAACAATAATAAAATACTGATAGTTCCATTAGAGCGCCTGTAGCTCAGTCGGTATAGATGAGTCCTTTAGTTGGAATGACCTAGTCGTAAATAAATATTGCACTCTGTTTTTAAAATAGCCTGTACCGTAAAATGCTTTGTAAAATAGGCTGTAGGTGAAATATATATAATTTAAATCATTTCAAAAATAGTCAAGTTTCACCATTTTTCCGAAAAATAAAAATAAAACTTCGACATTCATTTTAATAATTAATAATTGAAAAGTCTACATCATTCTTCTTCCGACAAGATGAATCTTTTTCAGATGTTTTGAATCAAATGGTGAGTTATCCCGTCTCATGTGGGGGTGGTGGAACGTTTTTTGCGCGGAACCTCTGGTTTTTCGTCCCTCAAAACAGGCAAATCCGCTTCGTGAACACACATGTCTACAGACATAGGATACTAGCTGCGAGACGGAAGAGATTAGAGCGTTACCATCTTATCTTTCTACTGCATTTTATGGATTTCAGGTAGAGATTCATAATAGTCAACTTCTTGGATGGAGATGATGATGACACTAGATAGGATAAGACATTATCAGTAAATAATAGTTTGCAGTTTAGTGAGGTATGATTTGCAATATTTACGTTTTCAAAGATCTTGTGCATAGAGAGGAATGAAATATTTTAATATTACAAACATTTTACTACATAATTGTGTTTTGACTTAATATAATACGAATTCTTTGACGAGGTTCGGAAGTTATCTTTCGCATCTCTGTGCATCGAAAAGCCTCATTTAGGACTCTTACTAAATAAATCATTTAAATAAAACATCAACATTTTAGGAATAAATAACGCGGCTTCTAATTTCAACCCTTTAATGATATGATGTGGAAACCATATTTGAAAATTTGCTCAATTAGAAAATATGTTAAATATTACTTCCATGAAAAATTTCTCTCAACATTTCTTCAACATTTGATTCGTTTTCTTGTTGTTATGTATATTAATATACAACCGACATACCAGACAGCCTATTCAATTTCGTGATAACTTTACTCTTTTCATAACCATTTCTCCTTTCAAATAACCCAGACTACTATCGGTAGTCTGGTACTATTCGGCAACCAGTAATATTCGGTAACCCAGACTACTATCTCTTTGAATTCTCTTTTTTCCTCTTTTTACTCACAAACTTTTTTTCATGAGTCATTCTCATTCTAGAATCCTTTTTCACTACAGCAAAACAATCAGTTGGATAACGATGGAGAGGTCGAGAATGATTGAAGGAAAAGGGCTTTGTTAAAAAAAAGGGAGGGGGGAACTTGCACAATATAACAATCTGAATTACCGGAAGGAGAGGTGACATCTACAGCATCAGTATATTTGAAAGGAGAACTGGTTAAAAATGAGCAGAGACATTGGGAAAGTGGAGAGATTGTCGGATATTATGGTTACATATATATAATTACAATATCAGTCCCTATTTATTCCGAATTACTGCTTTCATTCTTTCTTCTTTCCAATTACCTGCAGTTATCCATGCATCGCTTAACAATATATATGCCCAATCAGCCCAAAAGAAAATTTCAGAAAAAGTTTGCATGCTCAGGTGAACTAAATTTCTGCCTCATTCTTGGCCTACACCAATGCACGAACAATGGAAGCGATCAACAAATCCAATTCTAATGAAAGAAGCAAATACAAGAAACGTGACTCATGTACTGAAGTCACACTTTATTGGCCTTTGAAAAGGTTATCTGCGAAGCTTCTATCTGTTACATTTCCACCTGTTTGTCAGACAGGTGGAAATGTTAAAACAACAAGTTTAGATGCTGAATTACTAGCCTGCATACTATACCAAAAATCTGCACAATTGCTTCCAATAGTCATTTTTGAAAGACACCAGTAAAAAGCTTAAATAAAGAAAAGAAAACTTTTTAATATCCTGCATACCAAAACGTCTTCTATTACTAAAGATATCACCCTAATTATACTCAAAAGGTTTGCTTTCTCGTAGTTTGACTCCACAGTCCTTTATACTGAGTGGGCTCCCAATACATAGAAATTAGATTCGATTCAGCTCGTTTCAAAAGAGAAAGATGAAATTCTGCTAATGATCTTCCTACCATCGTCCGCACCTCATTTCTCTTTAAAATAAGGGATTGTGCCATTAATAGTCAACCTCTTCACCTAAATGGCAAACAGTTAATCACACACAGGCGTAGGGATTCCTCTATTGGAGATCCACGACCGATCTCAGAGCCCACATCACTCGCTTCTGGTCACATGCCATGAAAAGAATAGAAAAGACATGTAATGTTGCTGATGATATATCCAGAACATTTCAGGATGTCATAATTTCAATAAATTTCCGATGGGTGTCAATTTGCTAAGAAGGTCTCTTAGCATTCCTTACTTTCCACTCTTTGTAAGTTGGTATCAATTTTTCTGAGGTCAGTCACTATGCATCATGGTTTATGGCTTTCTCTATTCGAACTTCTCTCACCAAGGGAAGTGTACTAGTGCTCTGTTCTATCATAATTCACATTCTATTATGTATATTCAAATGACTTTTCTCACCTCCCAACAACCCTATATACAATATTCTGAGACCGTACATTTTATTGCACTTATTTCCTTTGGCCTTTGCCAAAGTATCAGTATTGCTATAACCAGTGCCTTAAACAGATTCTCTTGTCATTTTGATGGAATTTAGATAATCCTGTCACATTCTATTCTTACACACACACACACACACACACACACACACACACACACACACACACACACACACACACACACACACACACGCACGCACGCACGCACACGCACACGCACACACACACACACGCGCACACGCACACGCACACGCACGCACACACAGCCTATAAAACGTATTCTAAGGAGGTATTTTATACCACCTTAGAATACGGCTGTAACGTGTGAAGCGACACACTAATAGACTCACTTCAACCAATCTCACAGATGACCTTTCTCTTCTTCATGTAGTCTAATGAATGTTGCTCCAGTGAAATGACGGTTATAATTCCTTTTCTTTCCACTACGCTTGGTAAAACACGAACAGCAGCAACTGGCTAACGTCCTTTTACAGTCAGACTGCAAACTCCTCCCTCAGTTCTGCTTGTTCTCTTCCTGTTTAATTCCGTAAATCTCTGTTCTCTGAACAGCTATTCAGACGAATTGTTTTCCCAACAACTCCAACTTTTCAATAAAGCATCAATATATTTCTTCTTGTTCTTAACATCTCCAGTGTGCTATAGTTTCTGTAACCTCTCCTGTCTATAATAATGTGGTGATGATAGATGCTGTCATTACGAGAAACGTGGATACAGTTCCCCCTATCTTAATATCTTGACCTGAGTGTGTTTTAGTGTTGCTAAAACATTTTGTGAAGTTGTATTCTAGCACTGAACAGCCGTATACATTTAATCTAAAGAAACACAAACCTTCCTTCATATATTTTTAAAATTTTACTTTAGCACCTCCTTACTCACTTTTCTCTCACCTATCGTTTTTTTCTTATATCTGTCTATCAAGAAAATTCTCTTTTCTAAAAAGAAAGCAACAGAACACTAAACAGATGTTTTGTATCCTCAAATTTTAAACTTACAAAACAATGAGCAGCCTTTCCTTTACTTTTAGCATTTAAATTTTGAACATGAAGTTTTAAAAGTTAACTACAATAATCAAGTAGGCCGAATGACGCCATTATTTTTCATGTTCTGAATAGACATATCCAAAACAAGTTGATTTACTAAAGCACTTTAACGCAGAATAATAAAAAGCGATATCGAGTGAAATGCAACAAATTCATTCTTAAACGGGGATATTTTGATACGATGTAATTAAACATATTCTAACTAATTCTAAGACATAACTAATGAATGATAACTGCTAGCATACTATTCTACTAACGTTCTATTTTATTATAAATTTCTTGCTTAAACAAATTGGTTCTATGGGCGAGAAATTGTTACCGGATATTGCTGAGAGACTCAGTAGGAGTGACAGTGCTGGAATACATTGAAATCAAGTCAATGATAATCTAACCCAAATAATCCATTTGGCATCAGGTATGGAGGAGCACTCGTTGTATTATAATATACAAACATTGATGCTCCTCTCTGATTATTCCCTGCAAAACGAAATGCCAGGAATTCTCTCTTCATCTCTTAGCCTATGTTTTGTACTACCCCCTATGATTTTGCAACAGTAATGAGCGATATTATTATTAGAGAGGTTAATGATAGTCTATTGTTAATAATATTAGAGAATCAAAATTTTGTTTTATTGCTATTTTAGATCATCTGGGCATCACTCCTATATTCAAACTGCCAAATTGCATTCATAGCATAATGAAGTTATAACCCGCTTGTACTGAGTGTTTAGTTTTATTATATTCAAGTCAATTTTTCGTCATCACGAAAACTATCTCAGAATCTGCTGCCAATTGCTAACTGGGTAACTAATATTAACACGTTGTATTATTATTATTATTATTATTATTATTATTATTATTTCGATTTCTCTACACTTGTGCTCTTCGGAACAGTCTTCCTCATACTGCTTTCCCCAACGATTATAACCGTCGTCATAGGTTTCGAAAGCTATTATATGTGGAATGATACAAAAAAAGGAAACAAATGATAAGTTTCGATAGTAGATAGGTCAATCTCGTGTTAAATATTTGCAGCAAAACTCTTCCAAGTTAAAGACATTATTCCACTCAACATAAAAAAAATCCTATCACGGTATCTGCGAATCTCTACTCAGATACGGAATAACAGTCTATGCAAATACATCAAACAGACACCTAACAAAATTAGAAACACTACACAGGAAAATCGTGTCAACAGTGATCTGGACACCTTACACGCAATAATCAATATCCGACAAGCACATGGCGATACACAGAATTCTGAGCATTAAAAACCTGAAACACTACATGACATTAACAAGGAACTACTTCAACATCACCTATCGAAACAACAGAGACACATATCGTATAACGCGACCTACAATAACTCTCTACATCCCCACACCCTTCAACAACTCATACGGTTCTTTTGTGATATCACATTAGATACACACGCAACTCAACAACCTACCAAGAAAGTTAAAACACGTAGATAACTACAGAACATTAAAAAATGAACTCTGGAAAATATACCAACAAAGTTAAGAAACCATTAACACTAATATACACATCGCAAATCACTAGCATCTAATGCCTACATCCCATACATAAACAGTAACAACAACACAAATAGTGAAGGCTAAATCCCACTCTCTTCATAAAAGCTAACCCAAGCTTCGATGTAGGTGGGATTAACTTGCCTCACTCATCTACAAGTAATCCTTATAAATGAATGCAGAAATTTGTGTTTTGTCACTCTTTCTCAATTATTATTATTATTATTCTGTATACTCTGTATTCAAAAATTCTGTATAGTCTTTATTGTTAATATTAGAAGAACATGTGTTGTAAATACATAATATAGAAGGAAAAAAGTATTATTAAAAATTTTAATTGAAATCCAATGTAGAAAATGCAGCACTTAGTGCTAAATTCTGTAAAATTATAAGTTGCAATGTCACTCAAGATGTTTATTGTATGTGTAAATATTTTAGCAATCCATAAAACGTAAACGTATTATTATTATTATTATTATTTGTTAAATTTCAAATCAAATCATCCAGTGTGTAGATGACACAGCTATGGTAGTCATACATAACGATTTAAACACTGCCACTGCAAATATTTAACACGAGATTGACCTATCTACTATCGAAATTTATCATTTGTTTTCTTTTTTGTATCATTCTCACATATAATAGGTTTCGAAACCTATAATACGACGGTTGTAATCGTTGGGGAAAGCAGTATGGGAAATAAAGAAGAACACAAGTGTAGAGAAGGAAGGAGAAGGATGACAAATTAGTTCAACACATTTGGAAATGAACTGTATAACGGGTGGTGACTACTTGCTGGTGTTCGTACATGATTAAAGTGAAGGAATGGTAGGGACCAGTTCAGAGGAGTAGCACCCATGGCAATACCTATAGAAAAGAACATTTAATACAACAGACTGTCTGTGGGAAATTGGCTGGAGGGAATCAGTGAGATATTATCAATTAATCCGGTTGTACTATTTCCATATACCTAAATTCTGAAAAGAAACTCACTGTATTCAGAAACCATCCACAAGCATACTTCAGTGCCAATAACTCTCATATATATATATATATATATATTGTGTTACAAAACAAAATGAGATCTATTGGAATTTACAGCGATATTAAGTGGAACATTACACAAATCATCTGCAAAATAAATTGAGAGTAAAGGCGAGCTAATCATATCAATTAAAAGACATAAGTTCCTCACTCATATCAGTACAAGTCTTACTTCATGTGAAACTTAAGGTATGATATAACGTCATATGTTATATATGGCGACTACAAGATTATGGGCTACAACATTACACAGAAATGTCACTAGAATACAAAATAGGAAAACTAATTTTCTGGGTTCTAAGAAATGATGCTGCCTTTATTTGTTATGCAATGACCGAACTCAAGACACTTACAGTGAAATACCTGTGTAGCTACCCAATGAATTAAAGTATTACTTCCACTTACCATAGAATAACTAGAAATACCTCTCAAACAACACGGCCACAATAAAATATAGAACGTACACATACAATAATTAAGATAAAACTACTTAGAGTTTTATATGACGAACATAATGAATAAACTAACATTTGAAAACGGAAACTCTCATTCATGTGAAGAACTAAAGAAAGGACATTGAGGAAATATTACAACAAAGGGAAAGTTGCACCTTATAAGCCTGAATGAAATTCCTTAATACTAATACATAGATAAATAGGTAAGTAGAACACGGGTTGTATAGAACCATATTATCACCAATATATATCAGCAGGGCCGGCCCTACCATACAAGCGAACCAAGCATCTCTTCGGGTTACAAAATATTGTGAAGCGCAGATTGATTCGAAAATATTTGGAAAATTCCTTTGTGTTGGCAGCTGAGGAAAATCAGCAAAGTTATTCAGCTGGTAACGGGGTGAAGACGTTCGGATATGTCATTTGGAGTCATCGGTCTAAAAAGCGAAAAGAAAACTGAGCGTTTCCTTTTCCGTGTCTTAACATTCTCTCTCATTATTTTCTTGAAATAATTTTTCACACATCCTCTAATTTTTTTACTGACCTCTTAACAAAGTAACCGAACGGTGACCATAGACGAGGGTTCGTGTCACTGACAATACTTCCCTTTCCTCCGGTTAAGGTGTAAAACGAAACACTGCTTTTAATGATTTCCAGATGTAGAGAACAATACAGGAAAGGGATACAAAGTGTGAGGTTCGTGGAAATGATTTTCTAAGAATGATTCCAAGTTTTTCCTGCAAAAGGGAAGCTTTTTTAGGAGATTCTTCTCATTTGGCCTGTCGTTCTCACAGCATCAGTAGTGAGAATTCGTCTCTAGCTATTTGTGGTTACTTAATGAATCTTGGAGTGTTAATAGATAGGAAGTTGAAGTGTAGAAGCCATGTGGCAAAGATTTCAAATACAACTCAAAAGATAATTGCAATGCTGAAACGAACGTTCACATGTGAAGATAAGGATGTTATTTTGCCTCTTTACAAGGCCTTGATAAGACCTCACTTGGATTAGTGTGCGCATGTCTGGTCTCCTGTTTTCCTTTGTGAAGACAATATGCTGATATATTGGAGAGAGTATAAAGGAGGGTGTTATAGTGATATCAGGCTTGTGGAATACTGATTTTGAAGACAGACTGAGAATTTGTAGACTGTAAACACTAAAAAACAAGAGCAAGAGGGTGATATAATTGAGACTTACAAACTTCTGAAAGATTCATACAGGATTTCAATTGATGGAATGTTTCAATTTATGGAGGGTGGGGAAAGAACGAAAGGGCATCCTTGGAAGCTCAGAATGAAGGCTGCCAAGAAGGGTGCGAAGGCTAGATTTTTGTCTCAGAGGGTGGTGCGCGATTGGAATGGATTGCCATTGGATGTTGTAAGTGCAAGCAGTGTGAATGAATTCAAGAAGAAGTATGATAGCTGGTGTGTGTAGTATGTGGCCTCCCTCGATGAGTTTCTGACTCCCTGGAGGCCTCTCTTAATAATAATAATGTAATAACTTTTTGTAATATAATAACTTTTGTAATAACGTTTTGTAATATAATAACTTTTGTAATAACTTTATTATCATTCACATATAATATTTACAATACGTACTTGATAACAATATGTGATAACATATTTTTTAATAATAATTTTTTTATACAAGTACATCTGTATATATCCATATACATTTACATTACATATGCATATGCACTATTACAATTTTTTTAACATTTTATTATGTCCAAGATAAATTATATGGGAAGCATTTCTGATTTCTTCCTCGAAGTTTTGCAGAGCTTATCTGAGGAAGATAATAGATGGCAGTGGTTTCGTGGGTATGTGTCTATATCGGTCGCAAGCAAGGTGTTTGTAGTTACGTGCTTGGAAGACTACAGCTGCTTGGATTTGGACATGGTGGGTTTGTGTCCTTGTAGTGGTGTTTTTTTTTGAGAGGGGTTTGTCATAGGTTTTGGTTGTGTGTGTGTGCGCGCGCGTGTGTGCGTGTGCGTGTGTGAGCGCGCGTGAGAGAGAGAGAGAGAGAGAGAGAAAAGGAATTTCTCTAATTTTCATTCTCACTATAATATTTATATAGCGCCTGTTTCAGCTCTCTGTATGTCCCTAGGTTTCTGTCGTCGAACGGCAGTTTGTTTATCATATCAGGTACGTAGAAGTTTCGGGTGCTTTGCCGTGGTGATTCTTGTACTTATATGTTATGTAGTTTGTTGACTGTGGTCTTGTTATCTGATATGTTGTTCTGGTTACTCTATATAGCAGTGTTTCTGAACCTGTGGTCCGCGACGATGGGACAGGCGGCCCCCAGGCAGACTTAAATTAATTAAATAAATATATTTTTTAAATTATTCAAACAAAACAAATTAAAATTGAGTAAGTAAGTAAAAAATAATTGAAATCAAATGGAGCATTAAAAAAACAACAAATAGCGTCAGAATATTCAAAGGCGGAAGCAATAAAACTATATGGTTGTTCACTTCACCCTTCTTTTATTATTCGTAATGAACGCGACCAACACGAAATAGAACGGAATACAGCATCAAACATTCATGTATGCCACGATGAAGTAGAACGCCGCATAGCTGAATCCAAAGGAATTATCCTAGACTCTTCTCACGTAAACAGTAACCTTAATTATAGTTTGGCAGACTCACATAGCTCTGCTATCAGATATAGGCGCACTTGTGAAGTCACACGCTCTCATATGCCTAACAATAGAACTTTAGCCCGGACTGCAGCTTCAGTTCAAACTTAATTCCAGTTCATAGTCTGTTACTGTAGTGGTACAATATTTCATTACGGTGTTGTTTATGTTTGCTTTTAATGTTCTCACGCCTGAAGAAGTTGGCATTCCGACGAAACATGTTGTGCGTTAAATTAATTTTTTTTTTCTAATTCTCGGAATTAAATCAGTAAATAATATGAACATATCTACATACCGAGTCAATATAGCTGATAATCATATATATATATATATATATATATATATATATATATATATATATATATATATATATATATATATATATATATATATATATATACATACACACACACACACACACACACACACACATACATACATACACACAGATGGAAACTATGAGAGTTTCACTGAAGTCGTCCAGAATCGGCCTTTTGACCGAAATACTTCTGAACTCCATATTTGAGTATTTCAGCATTACTAGTCGAATGTTTTCTATTCCAGATGCTTTTCCACATTTCAGTTTTTGATGGCTTTTTTATTATCTCAAGAATATTGTATTCCTTACTGCATTCCTCATGAATTTTTCCTATCGCTGTTTTGGCACTGTTTATCTTCAAAGATAACTGTAGATGTCCAGCATATGTTTATCTTGACATTTCGTCTCATCTCTTCTGATTCTTTCTACAGTTCTCTTTCCTCTATTTCTCAGCTTTTTCAACATCCTTCAGAACATCTGACCATCTTCTTACAACCTTTATAAAAAGCATAGCTGTCTTACATTTCTCTGTATTCTCCCAGGGAACCTGTAGATTTACTTGCTGAGAATTTTTTGTTTTCTTCTTCTTCAAGGATTGCATTCTTAAATCCTTGACTTTATCATGAAATTCTCATTTTTTATGTTTTTAAACTATTTCTTTTACTACATGCCTACTGGCTGAATCAATCAATGTTTTCTTCAGAGTTTGCCACAGAGAATTCAAGGTTTTGTTATTGTTTTCAAACTTCTTATTTATTTATATTTTTTAAAAATTATATTTGAATGTACACTTCACCTTCAAAAGCTACTCGACTTTAATCCTTTTTAAAACTTACTTAGATTTTTTTAATATGGGATTCATTTTTACCCTACTTAAATTTAATTATGTGTTGTTTTCATGTGTTTTCTCGGTTAATGCATTTATTTTTGCGCTGGAAATCTTAATTCCATAATGAATATTATTCAAGTATTCTTGTGGATAGTCATGCGAAGTTGTGTCATGTGATGACTCCAGTCGAGACTACTTTATTTCCATTACAGTACATCCGTTAGAAGAGACACTTAGTCCCAAACAGCAGTGTTATTATCTCGATGCAGTAAGAAACAGGGCAAATTATCATGTGATAGTTGGGCACATTCTAATGAGCGTGGATGTTTTCAGTAAACCAACCTGCAAGATAAATTCGATTACTAATTTTGCATAAGTGCAACTGAGAGATACGATCGATGTTGAAATCAATTTGACTGGACGTAGAAGAATGCAATAAAATGTTTCCCTATTAGAGTGGAACTATTTACTTTTAAGTTGCATATACATTAACTAAATTTTATTCGAAATCGTTTGATTTTATCAACCGAAAATAATATTTAAAAATGAAAAATATTCCTTGTAAAGATGTGAAAGTACACTTACTCGGATTACAGATTTCTCCTTAAGATAATAAATGCTTTAGGAGATAATGAAAATTAATTCACTCACCTAAATTTTCTTTCGATAACTGATATTAAAATTTAATGAAGGGGAAGTGTGTTACAAAAATAAAACTTCGTAAAATCGTCTCAAAATTTTCTTAACTCACCTAAAAATATATATAAAAAAATTGATTTTAAAAGAAGAAAAGATTGATTCCCTAAATTTTGGCTTTGTTAAAAACAAGAAGTGAATAGCATCAGTCATTTTGTATTATTTGTGAAGATCTCAATAGCGAAATAGGGAAACCTAATAAACAGTTGCGTCATCTCGAAGGTGGACTAAATCGATAAGGACATACCATTTGCGTTTTAAAGCGAAAATACTAAGACTGAAAGGTTACTATAATTTGTTTTACTATAATCATGCTGCTATTTTAAGATGTCTAGTTTAATCATAGAGATGCGGAAAAACGTGATCTGGCTTTTACTTTTATGGAATATCTGATAATCAAGTTTATACATGATAAGGATAAAGGGAACATTTCACGACAAAATATAATAATGCAATACAATGGCAGATATAATTTCAGAAATGCATACAGTTTAGAAATATCAAAGCAGAGTGTGCTGCGATGCACTGTGGCAATTAATTAAAATAGACTTTAATTAATGGTGTATTCAGATATGTCGATGATAGGCTATTTTTTGTGACTTGCTATTTTTTGTTTTTGTTTTTATTTTTGCTTCCTATTGTTGATTGGTACCATAAGTGGGCTATCCATTATTTAAACTATTTTTAATTATATTTATATTTTTACATAATTCGAAGACTCCGCTCTAGTCACTAAACATCGAACTTTTTCAAGCCGCTTCAGACTTCCAGTAAACTAGACAGTGGTTTCACATCGGACAATAAGATTCATGTCCACTTAAAGGCAATCACAAACATCCGTGTCATTCGAGCCTTCACTTCAATGGCCCAGTGACATCCAGAGAATACGATATTTTTTCAAATCCCATAAACAAAGGTGATTACATTTGTTATGTTAATTACCACAGTTCGATGAACTATGTATGTTATGAAGCATAGAGAAATCTTCATTTCTCCCTCCATCATCATCATCATCATTTTCTAAAACATTATTTCTCCCTCCGTCATCATCATCATCATCATCATCATCATTTTCTAAAACATTCTTTAGTGTCCCCGATCTTCCAATTATTCTTGGGTTTTATAATCATAATCTAAGATTGTTGGTAGCCTCAGTCCTTTATAGGAACGCTTTAAATAGCCTTATCTTGCAAGCATACAGTACTATAAAACTTTCACATATCATCGTAACCGCCTCTCCTGATTTAGGCTGAAAAACCCAAGTTTCGGGTCATTGATCAATCCATATCTTTTCAGTATAAGAGCACTGTCTGAGTGAGCTCTGGACGTTCCTTCTCTTAGTGCATGTCTCTATTTTCCTGCATGAATGACCAAGTGGACATGTTTCTGCCCTACAACCAACACGCAGTAGATTCGAATCCGAATCTACTGCGTGTCACAAACATCCCATGCCGAAACTTGAGCATGGGATGTTTGTGAATGTCTTAATATACGCTATCTATCAATAATTGTCCGGACACCCCTGATTTTTGAAGTTATGTACCATTCCAGGTTTGTTAATAACATAAACATTGGTGTGTAGACAGTAGGAAGCAGTATTTCATCGTAGCAGTTGAATATAGGTGGCATGGCAACATGACGTGAACTCAGTGACTTCGAGAGAGGTTTTATCGTGGGTTGTCACATTGGTGACTGTCCATACGTGCTATTGCCGCTCAACTGGCTCATTCAAAATCAACGGTTGGCGATGTGATCAACAAATGGAGACTTTCTGGCATCACTATTGTAGGAAAGCACTTAGTGAGGCCGCCGAAAATCACTGACAGGGACAGTAGGATGTTAAAACAAGTGTCACGCAAAAATGGCTACAATCGGCATAGACTATCCATGATGAGTTTCTTAGCGCCAGTAACACCATGGTGAGCACTAATATTGTACGGAAAGAATTCCATTTACTGGGTTTCCACGGAAGAGCACGCAAGCCGAAGATCACAAGAGTGAACAAGACCTACTGCAAAGATGGAGTGAACTGGACAACTGAACCAGTGTAAAACGGTACGCGGAGCAATGAACCAAGTTCACCTGTTTCCAGTCTGATGGCAGAGTGTGGAGGCAGCCAAGTGAACGCTTATTACCACAGTGTGTTTTACCCACAATAAAATTAGGTGATTTAGGAGTAATGGTGTGGGATGCATTCAGCTGGTTTGGAGTGGGACCACTGGTCCTTGTCCGCGGTTCCATGAAGGCAGCTCAGTATCTTGATGTTCTGGATAATGAGGTGCTACATTGTGGAATTTTTATGGAACGAACTCGTGTTACTATCAGTGCCCCATGCCAAAAAGCTGCAGCTGTTATGGAATGGTATGAAGAGATAAGTGTTAAACGACTGCCCCTGTGCAGAGTCGTGACGTCAACCCCATCGAACACCTGTGGGACGAACTGGAGCATCAATTGAGATCCGGAGCAGCACATCCTCAATCTGTCACTGAAGTCAGTGCTTCTTTCATGGAGAAATGGACAAAATTCCACCTGATGTCAGCTGCACATTGGTGGAAAGCCTACCTCAAAGTGGGCAGGAGGTGATCGAAGCCAAAGGTAGACATACACGATATTAGGGTTCGCCTGCTGGTATCAAAGTGTCCGGATAATTATTGGTAGATAGTGTATATTTCATGTGACTTCGCATTTAGTAGTAATGCGAATGTGAAATCGCATTACTACTAAACCGCTTTATTAGCTACAGCAAATTCTTACATATTTATTGGTTTTTATTGAAATATACTTCTTCAGGCGAGTTTCCAAGAAATAAGATGACAAAAAGAGACTTTTCTCAAGCTAACTGTAGTGGAATCAACGATCCTAATACAGTTTAGCAATCACGAATGGTACCATATGCAAAATATATCATTAAGACTAAATGCATAATGTGCAGGATATCCTAGGTCAGAGCGCTTAAATATGATCTGATAGACATTGTAATCATACCGTGAGTTTAAGTTTATTTGTTAAATTATTTTTAACAAGTTGAAATGCAGTTTAACCAGTTGAATGCAGTAAACGTTTTTTTTTTTTTTGTGTGTCGTCCTGCTTATTTATTGTGATTCTCCGGAAGAAGCATACTCCAATAGTACAGGAAATTAGTCAATATTTTGAAGCTAAAATTTTGTTTTAGAAAAAATATGGTCCAAATACCAAAATTCACACGAATCATTCAAGTCTTTTCCCGTCACAGCTATAAAATGATTCGTGATCTGGTGTTCTCCAAGAACTATCAAGTTATTCAAAATGAACATTAGTAGCTTCTCTTTTTCTATACTGTAGTCTACCGCATTTGTTTACTATGTAAAGTTCTGCAAACTCTTAAAAAATTCATTTTTTAAGTTCTGAAAATTAAAAAATGAATAAGAAACCAACAAATTACAAATTTTAATTTATCTATCTAGCTCAAGATTCTCCATAGTACAGTCTGTTTTGACGATGCCCTTTCGTTGAAAAGGCCTGAATTAGAATCCAGTATATGATGCAAAGAACCTTTAACACGGCTTTTCATTTGAAAGTTAATCAGCTGATGTCATAGTTTCATAAGGTGGCGAAAGGGTTTTTTTATCCCGAAAATTTTGCTTTTTCATTATCCATATTATCCCGTCGGATATGATTTTGAAATCCTACATGTTGCTTGTTGAGTCTACGGTAATGCGTAGACTTACCAAGTGTAGTCTTTAACTAGCTTCAAGTGTAAGCCTTATGAAAATGGTAATGTGTTGATTGTGGTAGTGAGGACTGTCGTATCAAACTGCATCAACTGATTCAAGCTGTGAAAATAAGTCAACGTCGGACTCGATCACAACATTAGAATTCCTAAATGAATTAGTATAAAGAAGTAAAAAAATATGCTAATGTGGTGGCCTAATCCGACTGTGACGTATGATCACGGATTGTCGTCAATGGCAATCCTGTGATAAATAATGTTATCCTTAGAACTACGAGTTTCGGGGAAACCTTACTTAAGGTACAACCGTACTTTATTTCAGTGGAAGAGGCTGAACACAATATTCCTTCAAGTTTGTTAGCTATCAAAGTTTGATAATCAACGCAACTAATGATTAATATAATTACTCGTATTTTTAAAGTTTTTGTGATAGTTTGTAATGGTGATGCATTTTTGATCACTGGTAGTGAAATGAAATTGTAGATATCCTAAAAATGATGTGTTATGTGCTTCAGATGAACACACGTGCTTCAGACACACATGACTAGGTAATTGTTTGAATACACAGAAATCCAACATGCCTGCTATACGTGGATTCACTAGTAAATAATTGAACCAGAGAAATGTAACAGGTATCATCCATGTTTGTGATAAATTAATTTGTAATAAATTTCTGAAGAACTTATTAGTGAGCGAAACTAGCAGTCGTAAAAATTACGTGTTCAGAATTATGTTATCACAAAATTATGTTATCAAATATGAAAAATGTGAAATATGTGAAATATGTTATCACATATTTCACATATGAAATTCACCATTTCATATGTGAAATGCAGCGTTGTCAGTTTAAGTAAACTGTATCACAGCAACAAATGTTACAGAAGCACTTACACAGAGACAATGAAACAATGTACTTACTACAAATTGCATGAGAAAAACGGACATTACTTTGTAGGGGACCTGAAGTATGGTTTCGAATATCGTCTCTACAAATACCGAATTTAGTGAGTGCGTCAGCTCCAATATCTGATGTATTCATTGCATAAGTGACCATTCTTACCTGCACAAGCAGGAATATTTCTGGCTGAATGACAAAGATTAAATCCAGCAACAATAGAAGCTTAAATGAGTTGCCTGTGCATATAGGCCAATTACATAGGTACTCAAGAATTTCAACAGATTAAAAAATGTCATTTGTAATAAAATACGGAGACTGCATGAAAGTGCTCAGAGTTGTATGTTTGAAAATCCTTGTTCTTCCTCTGAGACATAAAATGCTGGTTATAGACTGGCTATAGTGCTTTCAGAAGCACAGGCTCATTGGACTTCCTATTGGTTATATAAACGGAGAGAATCAAATTTCCTGTTGATTTGTAACCGTTTCAGACAGTGTAGGACAAGATTTTAGGCACTGTTTTATGAGTTTCTATCCAGAAATGATGTTGGAAGATCCTTCTTTTGGAGGAAAGAGTTCGGCTTACCAGCAACCTAGATACGCTTTTCTACTCAAATAAGTCTTGAAATATATTGTTAAAATTAAAACCAGTAAGTCTTACAGGATGGCAATGCAGTTATCTAATATAAAAAAGGCTGCAAATATGGTTAGCAGATTATGGATGGTGACAAGTTTCAACGATCTCCGGTCCAGTACATTTCTCTTACTTGATTTCGATCAATTCAACATGGTATCCTAGACACATATAGGAGAAAAAAAACCCAAATTCAAATTTCTTGCATGAAATTATAGTCCGGAAGTCTTCTTTTTGAGGAATTCAGAGCTATTGATTCAAGCTAGAAAAACATAGCCCTGAATTGTCTACTTCTCGATGACTTCCCAAATATACGCTACACAATGAATCAGCATAGCACATGTTGTGAAGTGACCGAGAAGTGGGAAATTCAGGGATATGTTTCAGCATTAGGATCTAAAGGCTGTTCAAGAAGTTTCTGACGACGCTTTTAATGCGTTGTCTGGTCAACGCATAAGTTAGTTCCAAGTTAGTAAACTTAAATGTTGGAATTTTCATTCATCATCATTATCATATCTTGCTTGTTGCTATGGACTTTAAATACAAATTCCTCCACATAAAACTACCTGGGTAATACAGTAGACAGCAACAATATTCTTTGAATGGAAAGAAAAGAATCGTTCAGTTTCAGTCTTCGTACCAGAGAAAGATTTGTAAGAATTTTTCTTAAAATAAAAGTGAGAAATAAAAGTGAGTTATTTAGTTTCAATGTGGGCAGTATGGTTTTACCTTCAGGAAACTCGAATGCTTACATACAAACCCGACTAATAACTCATGCTATTTACAGACATAATAACGCATTCTCTTCATAAGCTTTAATTGCCTTTGCATAATCTTAAACAAGCAGCAATGTCCCACATAAAATATCCTGATTTACTGACTTAACAGTATAGCTTATTTATCTGTATTTTTCTGGTAGCATATTACACACGCTCTTGTTTATTTCTAAAAAAAAGTAGAATCGAGTTTTAGTTCCGTTCCTATTAACAATGATTTCCTAATCGCGTTGTTTTATAAATGTCAAGATTAATAGTACGACTTTCACATTTAATCTTCAGCGTTTATTCTTTTAACCAAAAATACAATTGGAATTATATGTTTGTTCCTTTGTTTGTATTTAAATAATCGTTATAGTTTCATTTTTATGATTCTTTGTTTACACAATTCACATACTTGTCAGGGACGACCCACATAAAAGTCATTGACTAGGAATATCATTTGTTTTGAAAGCAGAGATTTTTGTTACTTGACAGTAAATTAATTTTTAAGTTAACCGTATTTTAGCTCATAGAGAGTATAGTTTTATTTCTAACCTATCGATATTTCTATTTATGAAAGGTCAATGATCTTTTTTCTCAGATAGATGCACCTTGGATTGTGGAGAATACTGCCTCTGGGTTCTTGTAATCTCGAAATGAATTCTGTGGAACGTGAAGAAAAACATACCAAAGATCGACGCAACTGTTATCATTGAAAACAAGTCCTACCAAGATGAAAGATTTTCGACGAGATCTCTCGTCATTATAACTACGATTTTGTACTATTTATATGAAACAGAGATCTGGATGAAGTTTTATTTTATCTTCAGTATAACCCTATAATGCAGATAGGGAGTTAGCTCTGATATAGGGAAAGAAGGATTTTTCTCTTCCAAACTTAGTTTTTTTATCTTGCTAAAAAAGGCAAACTTGCTCGAAGAATATACTCAATTAACAGATATTAAACTTTAACTTTCTGGTATTAGTTGGTTCGGTCATGATACAAATAAAACCAATTCTTTTTTTCCTTTCGCATATTTTTAAGGCCCTCTTCCTTACCCTATGACAGAGTCTGCAAGATGCTCTTTTTCCTTTGATTTTCAGAGAGGAGGAGAAGAAGAAGAAGAAGAAAAGAAAAGAAAAGAAAAGAAAAGAAATATCGTCTGCTTATCATTGTCCCTTTTCCCCTTATTTTTCAATATCATGATGGTTCCAAATTGAAGTTTTAAGATATTAAAGAAATATGTTTTTAAAAACGCGTGGATAGGCTTATATGTTCGTCAGAAATTTTTGTAATAGCTTTCACGGTTCGATATGAACACAGATGATTAAGAAAATAACTATTTATTAACATCCGTTCACCTAAGGACAAATGCACTCCTTTATCACATCCAGGAGTCTATGAAGTGCCCTGTTCTTGCCATCAAAGCTACTACTAATAATAGACAGGAAGAACTGTGGACATCCGCCTCAGTGAACACAAAAAATATATCCCACACTTTCGCTATGGCAAGTCGGGTCTGGCAGACCATGTTTTGGATACCCCTGCACACAGGATCAATTGGAAAGAAACAAAAGTAATGCACAGAAGCTTCTACAAGTCAGAGAAGTTGTTCCTGGAATCAACAGAAGTCTTAAAACATACTCCAAACCTTAACAAGTATGGCTGTATAAATATACCAAAGATTTGGGAGACAGTCATCTTAAGACCAAATTAATATTTATTACTTTTATTTTTTTCATTTTTTCAAACTTTCTAAGACTATCATTTGGACTATTATTTCAAAACTTTGAATTTTTTTTTTAACCTAGATGGCGCCATATTAGGACTTTAGGCTTGTGTTGCACGCTGCAATTACTAATACTATTCCCACTGTTACACCGGAAAGTGGTTGTTTTGCATTTGTAACAAACTTTGTGTTGTGTGCTCTGAAGATGCTGGATATAATACTAGCGAAATATTAGCTTTTAACTGTGTTCATATCAAACCGCGAAATCTATTACCAAAATGTTTTTAAAAAATCTTTCTTTTATAAATATATCTAAAATAAAAATGTATGAATGAATCCGAAAACATTTCCATGCCATTTAATGACATTATTTACGCTTTGTTCCGATGAAAATTTGAAAATGATGATTGGGAAATAGGAATTATGCTTTAAATTGAGAAACACTTCTTCATCTATACACAGTTTATTATTATTATTATTATCGAATGAAGTAACGCAATTGTCTTACTTCATTTAATAATAATAATAATAATAATAAATATTTTTGATTTCGTTTCTTGTGATATCAATTTCATGTCAGAGAATCATATAGTTTTTGGGTTTTTTGTCAGCTAATTAACCTATTCCAAATTATTAACGAATTATTTCTTTAGTGAGCTCTTTGAGCTCACTAAAATAAGCACCTACGAAATAGTTGCTTGTTAGTGATTTATTTATTATTTTGTTTGAAGCTGCGAGACAAGTAAGTATATCATGTTCATTTTGCACGTTAGCCGGATGGTTTGTCTATACAGCAACAAAAAAATCCTGTGATTCTGTTAGAGAAAGCGTCATGCGTATGTACTAAACAATATTTTTTTTTTTCATTTTTAGTTGAGAAGGAAATGTTAATAGGCATTCTTGGGCCCTAAATAAGATTGGAGTGCTGATTTTTCCAGCTGAGGATATTAGCCAATAATCGTTTAATGATTTTTGAATGTTAATTTAGGAAACAAGCGAAAAGCAATATAAAAATAATGGCAATTCGTTCATTGTTCATAATTTCTGTACTTCTAATAAGCAGCAGTCTTCTTAATAACAATCATTATAAGGAATTTCCGTTCAATCATGATAACCCTTTGTCCCAAAGGTAACAATCAGATTTCGCAAACAACGTCGGAAGATGCCTTCTTCTAAATATATCACGAACTGTACCATCATTATTTTCCGCTAGTAGCAACCTGATCCTCATACAACAGCCATGCTTCTATCAGACAGACAAAACATAAAGCAACGCCTATTACATGAAGAGCTTGGTCTGCAGAATTACGGGCCAGTCCCTCGATAAATTACTTTCACTAGAATTATCCCGATAATTTCTGGTTAGTGTCAGCTGTTTCTGAAAGAATGGCATTCCCATGAACTGATCTTAGTTTAGCGAGCTCTTTGATTTGATGCACCCATCATTTGCACAACATATGATGTAAGCATAACGTGTATACGTCTGTGGATATTCAAAAGAATTTCTTTATTATCTTCTAAAGTTCTTCAGAAACTTTTAAGCGAAATTAGTTTAGCAAATAAAGTTTATCTATAAAAATATTTTGAGTAGTATTCATCGGTTTAGATTTTGCTGTATAATGTATTTACTAAGAATGTTCCTAAAAGTGTTAATAATAGCATACTTGAAGTATTCATATAATTTATGTTTGACGTACTCTGACATTTTACAATAGTAAGAGTTCTTTTGGTACTTAGATATTTTGCTCATTGTAAATTATCAATTTTCACTAATACGTCAAATAAGTTGCTACTCACGATGTCCTCTTAAAAAGAAGCACACAATCATAGGATCAGCTCTAAGTAGTCTCCTTTCATTAAGTGCAAATCTCAATCGTAGTTTTACAGGGAAAATTGCATAACCATGCTTCTCTGGCTCAAACAAAAATTAAATAAATAAATAACTTTCTTTCCTCCGATGTCAGAGATTTTTATACTGTGGAGTGTTACTCATAGGGGGCATGATATGAACCCTTTTGTATAAGACTCCATGATTTGATTCAATGCGATATCCATTATTTTGAATTTTCGGGGATACAGATGTGTCGTTAATTCTGTGACTTACATGATGTTCTTGAAGGGATTCTACATCTAACCATTCCATCCCATCTTCCTCTTGAACTTAGTGCTTTGTTGCTTCACCCGTAATTCTAAGCAACTCAAACCTAAGTTTATAACAAGGGGGAAAGAAGGAAGTCTACCTGAAAGCAAATTCAAAATTCTGTCACTTCATTTGAGCCTGTTACTGTTTTTTTCCCATTAACTTTTGTATTTGATATTCCCGCTAAAATTTTCTCAGTGAATTAAATCACGACCAAGAAACTGACCGAGCTATGGACGCGCTACAGACTAGAGCGGTATCATATCATGTATCGATTTTTCCTCTATACTCATGCGGGCTATTTTTTTTTTTTTTTACAGGACTGTCAAGCACAGTTAGCGCTCAACCTCGTTTTTTATCTATATCTGATCTTTTTAACCAAAGATGAATTAAAAACATCAATAGTCTCTTCCAAGAAGTCAATGATGCTCTATTTCTTAAGAAACCATATGGTCTAATAAATATGATGCTGCAGTTACCTGTATAACTCTGTAACTTCGTAGCTCTGCCGTACTTTATTACTGGGTTGAAATCGTGCTGCGTATGTTTTTCTGATTTACGTCGTCGTGAAGTCTATGCGACTGGAAACTAGGCCGATGTCATCGATATAGAGAAGGGCGTTGATGTCTTATGCATATATTGCATTAGTTGAAAGATAGGAGATTATTAATTTCAGCGCTCCACATTTTGTTTTCTGTTCAGTCTTTTTTTTTTCAAGCAGTTGAACGTTATCATGAATGTTTTTAAGCTTTTGATGACTCCAAGAGGAAATATGAAGTTTACAAGACTGAGTGGTGCATTTTCATTTGACTTAAGTAAGGGTATTTAGCCGGCCCCTCTTTTTATTTCAGGAACTATGTATTTTCAATGTGTTTTGCTGTATTTCATAGTTCCTCATCCGGGTAAGGGACTTGTTTTAGGCATCTTCTTTACTTCAGCACTGTTATGATTCTAGGCACTTTGATTTC
Organism: Typopeltis vanoorti; assembly: GCF_054136105.1. Lineage (NCBI taxonomy): Eukaryota > Metazoa > Arthropoda > Arachnida > Uropygi > Thelyphonidae > Typopeltis > Typopeltis vanoorti. The sequence continues at coordinate 109,295,833 of NC_143556.1, read as the reverse complement.
TGAGAAAATATCATTAATAAGGATATTATCTAGCTACTCTTCACTAGCTTGTATTTCGGAAGTTTCGCGTCCTATTGTCACGAGTTGATCATTTTCGATTTTAGTGTGGCTATTCGTTCATGAACTTCTGTTCGAGTGTGCCTTGTGACTCATAGAACATACTATAATAACAGTTTCATTTGGGGGGGGGGAGTAGTTTCTCAAGTCAGACAGTTTCTTAATATTTTATAATATTCAGTGTCTGGATTAATTGTCTGAGTAATTAACATAACTGCTCTCAATACAACAAGCTGAGGATTCGAATCCGGGTATGAATGTCCGTAATTATCTTTAATTGGGATATGAAGTATCATTTCTTGGTGTGCGGCCATCTCTCCCGCTTACTGGAGGTCTGAAGTGGCTTGAAAAAGTTCCGTGTTTGTTCTCTTCAGTAGGATTTCCGGACTGCGTAAAAAATAAATGAAAAATACAATAAATAAATAAAATAATAAGATATATATACAAAAAAACATTCCTCAGCCCATCGATGGTGCTGATGTACTATACTTTTATAAAGGTTGGTAGGTGGGTGGGAGATGCATAAAGAATATTAAGAGGATAACGACTCTCATACAAAATTCGCTAAAGAATTAGGACTTTTCCATAACTTTTCTTTGTGCATTTTATCGTGCAGATAGATTTCACATAGTATTATTTTCCTCTTTTAAGTAAATTGAAAATATTCTTACCGAATTATTATTTACATTCACTTACCTTACAAAAGAAAAGGTCAAATATATGTTTATGATTATTTAATCATTGCTTTTCACACACTTAAAAGTTTTAAAATATATATTGATGTAGAGTATTCTGTAATGTTTTGTTTTTCTTTTGATTAATAGGCAGACCTTAAACAGCTGATCTTCTGCTGTTGCCGTAGTCCTCCACCAAAAGTAGGGCGAGGTCTAATGACCGTGCAAGCAAGTAATTATAGCTCTTTCCGAACCACCACATTAGTTGTGTCCAACAGCTGTTCAGTCAATAGTACTTACTCCGCCACTTCGGTTCCTTTGAGAAGAATCGCAAGCAAATCTAATCACGGCCTGCCTGTAAACGAAGATCAGATTTAAAATTTGGAATAAAATTCCAATACCACTAATATACATAATATTCTCTCATATATATGAGTGTTTAAAATTTTAAATAATCAAAACCAGAAGACTCAAACAATGAGTCGCCTGCTTCTCTCCACTAGTTGTGGGGACGGCTTGGTTCACTTTTTTTAATGACATATTTCTTAGCTGTGTAGATCCGAAAAAAACATTCCACGCAAAATTACTAGTGTTTCTCTCGTTTTTTTTTTTTTTTCAATCTGAAAAAAAAAAGTATGCGGTCCTGGCTGTTTTGTGTTTCGGGTGCCTAATGTCAACAAATAAAAGGAGACTGTTTAAAATTGTGTCTAAAATTTTCAAATTTTCAAAATTGACAGATGTTACGATATTGCCTGAATGTACTATTATAAGACTGTTTTATTTTTAATGCATATTTGTACGTCAAAGCTGTCTGTTCTTTGCAGTATGGGGGTATGGGATATTTTTTCGCTCATATACAAATCATACTCCAAATTCATCATCATCAATCAACTATGTGTACTAATAACGATCATAATTTGTTGTGAGTGGATATAACTACAAGACTTTCAGATCTGTCACATATACTGCACCGAATAATTTGTTTATTGCAAGAATGAGGCGCAGGAAATAAAATAAAAATGTCCTAATCAAATCACGTTACGGCTTCACAGAGTGATCCGTAGTTAATTTAAGAAAATGTCAAACGAATAAGAAGCAATCCGAGTGATATTAATACGCAATATTTGACTAAAAGCATGCAAACTAGCTGGAGAATACGGGCGCAATTAACAGACATATACAGACAGACAGACATAGTCTTTGTTGCTTCACCCATAATTCTAAGCAACTCAAACCTAAGCTTATATCAAGGGGGGAAAGAAGGAAGTCTACCAGAGAGCAACTTCAAAATTCTGTCACTTCATTTCAGTCCTATTAATTCAACTTTATTTAAAAAGATACATAGCAAAAAAAGGGTTCCTCTTTCAAATGATAGGATTGAAACCTACTGTAAGTTTCTCTAGTCAATAAGTGCAGAGTCTTTGCGGAAAATCAAGCATATTTTAAACATTTTTATTTAAAATTATAAATATTTTTAAACAAAACTGCACATTTAAACATATTTCAACATATTCTGCATATTTCAACATACTCAGCATACAATTCAACATACTCAGATAGTATATGGTTAATATCCATATGTTTAAACATATGGATATTAACCATATACTATCATATTTCTAAATCATATTTAAAAAGATACATAGTAAAAAAGGTTCCTCTTTCCTTGATAGCATTGAAACCTACTGTAAGTTTCTTTAGTTAAGTGCAGTCTTTGCTGAAAATCAAGCATATTTTAAATATTTTTAAATATAAATATGTTTAAACAAAACTTCACATTTAAACACATTTGAACATATTCTGCATATTTCAAAATACTCAGCATGTTTAAACATATGGATATTAACCATATACTATCATATTTCTAAATATACAATTTTAAAAAGAAACAGTTTATTCAAATTAAGTAAGAGGCGAATGTTTCGAAATATGACTCGTAAATCATATTCATAAATTAATTCATGAAAAACATATTCATATACTTTTCTTAGCACGAAAAGTTTCACCGCTGTATACATACTGGTCACTTTGAAGGTGGGTGGAATTTCTAACTCCAATTCCCGAGTTCTTATATAAAAATATATTATTTTCTCTTGTATGGATATGTGGTATGTATGGAAAACAGGTGTCAAATAGAATCTTACTGTAAATTAGAAAACTGTGTGTAGTATCTGCTAGTTTATGCCATCTTCATGTGCTCTTAATATTCACACAGAATATACGTCTAATAGTATCTACCAGAGAATTAGTAGAATGTCATTATTCATATTCTGATTTTCTCGCTTCTTACGCAATATTAAAGCCAGATATATTTGGTATTCTGCATGTAATTCATTCCGAACAATTGGCTCACATTCGCATCTCAAAAGGCTGTTAAAATCAAAACATTCTAATGCTGATAACAGCACAAAGTCCTGGAGCAAGTCTATATGGAACAGTGAACAGCTGCGGTATCTAGATGTGAATGCATTCCGTTAAGAATCTAAGCATACAGTGCTTTCCCAGTAATAGCGATAGATTTCTACCTGTCAAATTGTAATCCGGTTTACGTACTTCATGATAATTAACAGTAACATTGAATCTTTGCAGTCTGAAATTCATT